>NC_056457.1:212700-221472 GCF_018296145.1 Oncorhynchus tshawytscha | reverse complement strand
ATAAAGAATGGGAAATAAAATATGCTTAGAAGCTGGATTGGCTTTCACAGAGATGCAGTCCAGTCTGCAGGGAGGAGATTGCAGGCTCTTCAGACAAAGCCCAAAGTCTGCTATCAGGCACCTAAAACACTATTATCCGAGCTCTGTTTGTCTGAAGAGATTTCTCGAGAATCTCAGAAGTGGCACAGGGTTGCCAAATTGTGAGAAAAATCCCCTCCAAAAATCTCAATCAGTAACCCAGGACACCCCTCTCATCTTCTCTCTCTCTCTCTCTCTATGCCCATCTTTCTCACTTTCTTTCCTCTCCTCTCCCCTCCTCCCTCTCTCTGTGCAGTTATAAGAGGACACCCTTAGCCAGAGAGGAGACAGAGCAATTTATTTATTGTTTTTACCAGCCAGCACTCAGACAGCATCAAGCAAATACTCTGTCTGACAATTTGACATGGCCACTTGGAAATGGGCAGATTTCATATTTGAAATGTTCAACTCCCTGGCCATTATATGGCAAGTTCACCAAAGAAGATAAACATTTTAGTGACGCATCAATAAACATTTAGCGGTGTCACAGCTTCGCTAGCTGTGGAGAAGCATGACAGCCACGTTTGAGTGTTCAGAGGAAGAGAAAGATAAACGTTTCCTGACGAACTTTGGAGGTCATAAAGATTATTAGGAGTGGATCTTTGCATGCAGCCCCCCTGAGAGAGAAAAAATAGGATGATAAGGAGGAGGAAGAGATGTGTAGCTCCCTTCTCCTTTGAGAGAATAAATGCAACCTATTTCTGCAGAGAGCAACAACAATGGATCTATAAACCCCAGAGTCTGTCTCATCCACAATCTCACCCTCTCTCAAATCAAATCAAATCGAATTTATTTATATAGCCCTTCGTACATCAGCTGATATCTCAAAGTGCTGAACAGAAACCCAGCCTAAAACCCCAAACAGCAAGCAATGCAGGTATAGAAGCACGGTGGCTAGGAAAAACTCCCTAGAAAGGACAAAACCTAGGAAGAAACCTAGAGAGGAACCAGGCTATGTGGGGTGGCCAGTCCTCTTCTGGCTGTGCCGGGTGGAGATTAATACAGAACATGGCCAAGATGTTCAAATGTTCATAAATGACCAGCATGGTCATATAATAATAAGGCAGAACAGTTGAAACTGGAGCAGCAACACGGTCAGGTGGACTGGGGACAGCAAGGAGTCATCATGTCAGGTAGTCTTGGGGCATGGTCCTAGGGCTCAGGTCCTCCGAGAGAGAGAAAGAAAGAGAGAATTAGAGAGAGCATATGTGGGGTGGCCAGTCCTCTTCTGGCTGTGCCGGGTGGAGATTATAACAGAACATGGCCAAGATGTTCAAATGTTCATAAATGACCAGCATGGTCGAATAATAATAAGGCAGAACAGTTGAAACTGGAGCAGCAGCACGGTCAGGTGGACTGGGGACAGCAAGGAGTCATCATGTCAGGTAGTCCTGGGGCATGGTCCTAGGGCTCAGGTCCTCCGAGAGAGAGAGAGAAAGAGAGAATTAGAGAACGCAGACTTAGATTCACACAGGACACCGAATAGGACAGGAGAGGTACTCCAGATATAACAAACTGACCCTAGCCCCCCGACACATGAACTACTGCAGCATAAATACTGGAGGCTGAGACAGGAGGGGTCAGGAGACACTGTAGCCCCATCCGAGGACACCCCCAGACAGGGCCAAACAGGAAGGATATAACCCCACCCACTTTGCCAAAGCACAGCCCCCACACCACTAGAGGGATATCTTCAACCACCAACTTACCATCCTGAGACAAGGCTGGGTATAGCCCACAAAGATCTCCGCCATGGCACAACCCAAGGGGGGGCGCCAACCCAGACAGGATGACCACATCAGTGAATCAACCCACTCAGGTGACGCACCCCTTCCAGGGACGGCATGAGAGAGCCCCAGTAAGCCAGTGACTCAGTCCCTGTAATAGAGTTAGAGGCAGAGAATCCCAGCGGAAAGAGGGGAACCGGCCAGGCAGAGACAGCAAGGGCGGTTCGTTGCTCCAGAGCCTTTCCGTTCACCTTCCCACTCCTGGGACAGACTACACTCAATCATATGACCCACTGAAGAGATGAGTCTTCAGTAAAGACTTAAAGGTTGAGACCGAGTTTGCGTCTCTGACATGGGTAGGCAGACCGTTCTATAAAAATGGAGCTCTATAGGAGAAAGCCCTGCCTCCAGCTGTTTGCTTAGAAATTCTAGGGACAATTAGGAGGCCTGCGTCTTGTGACCGTAGCGTACGTGTAGGTATGTACGGCAGAACCAAATCAGAGAGATAGGTAGGAGCAAGCCCATGTAATGCTTTGTAGGTTAGCAGTAAAACCTTGAAATCAGCCCTTGCTTTGACAGGAAGCCAGTATAGAGAGGCTAGCACTGGAGTAATATGATCAAATTTTTTGGTTCTAGTCAGGATTCTAGCAGCCGTATTAAGCACCAACTGAAGTTTATTTAGTGCTTTATCCGGGTAGCCGGAAAGTAGAGCATTGTAGTAGTCTAACCTAGAAGTGACAAAAGCATGGATTAATTTTTCTGCATCATTTTTGGACAGAAAGTTTCTGATTTTTGCAATGTTACTTAGATGGAAAAAAGCTGTCCTTGAAATGGTCTTGATATGTTCTTCAAAAGAGAGATCAGGGTCCAGAGTAACGCCGAGGTCCTTCACAGTTTTATTTGAGACGACTGTACAACCATTAAGATTAATTGTCAGATTCAACAGAAGATCTCTTTGTTTCTTGGGACCTAGAACAAGCATCTCTGTTTTGTCCGAGTTTAAAAGTAGAAAGTTTGCAGCCATCCACTTCCTTATGTCTGAAACACATGCTTCTAGCAAGGGCAATTTTGGGGCTTCATTCACCATGTGTCATTGAAATGTACAGCTGTGTGTCATCCGCATAGCAGTGAAAGTTAACATTATGTTTTCGAATAACATCCCCAAGAGGTAAAATATATGGTGAAAACAATAGTGGTCCCAAAACGGAACCTTGAGGAACACCGAAATTTACAGTTGATTTGTCAGAGGACAAACCATTCACAGAGACAAACTGATATCTTTCCGACAGATAAGATCTAAACCAGGCCAGAACTTGTCCGTGTAGACCAATTTGGGTTTCCAATCTCTCCAAAAGAATGTGGTGATTGATGGCATCAAAAGCCGCAGGTCTAGGAGCACGAGGACAGATGCAGAGCCTCGGTCCGATGCCATTAAAATGTCATTTACCACCTTCACAAGTGCCGTCTCAGTGCTATGATGGGGTCTAAAACCAGACTGAAGCATTTCGTATACATTGTTTGTCTTCAGGAAGGCAGTAAGTTGCTGCGCAATAGCCTTTTCTAAAAAAAATTGAGAGGAATGGAAGACTCGATATAGGCCGATAGTTTTTTATATTTTCTGGATCAAGGTTTGGCTTTTTCAAGAGAGGCTTTATTACTGCCACTTTTAGTGAGTTTGGTACACATCCGGTGGATAGAGAGCCGTTTATTATGTTCAACATAGGAGGGCCAAGCACGGGAAGCAGCTCTTTCAGTAGTTTCGTTGGAATAGGGTCCAGTATGCAGCTTGAAGGTTTAGAGGCCATGATTATTTTCATCATTGTGTCAAGAGATATAGTACCAAAACACTTGAGCGTCTCTCTTGATCCTAGGTCCTGGGAGAGTTGTGCAGACTCAGGACAACTGAGCTTTGAAGGAATACGCAGATTTAAAGAGGAGTCTGTAATTTGCTTTCTAATAATCATAATCTTTTCCTCAAAGAAGTTCATGAATTTATCACTGCTAAAGTGAAAGTCATCCTCTCTTGGGGAATGCTGCTTTTTAGTTAGCTTTGCGACAGTATCAAAAAGGAATTTCGGATTTTTCTTATTTTCCTCAATTAAGTTAGAAAAATAGGATGATCGAGCAGCAGTAAGGGCTCTACGGTACTGCACGGTACTGTCTTTCCAAGCTAGTCGGAAGACTTCCAGTTTGGTGTGGCGCCATTTCCGTTCCAATTTCCTGGAAGCTTGCTTTTTTGTGTGTACCATTTTCTGTGTACCAGGGAGCTAGTTTCTTATGAGAAATGTTTTTAGTTTTTAGGGGTGCAACTGCATCTAGGGTATTGCGCAAGGTTAAATTGAGTTCCTCAGTTAGGTGGTTAACTGATTTTTGTCCTCTGGCGTCCTTGGGTAGACAGAGGGAATCTGGAAGGACATCAAGGAATCTTTGTGTTGTCTGTGAATTTATAGCACGACTTTTGATGTTCCTTGGTTGGGGTCTGAGCAGATTATTTGTTGCAATTGCAAACGTAATAAAATAGTGGTCCGATAGTCCAGGATTATGAGGAAAAACATTAAGAGGGGAAGATAGTGAAAGAGAGAGAGAGAGAGAACGAGAGAGAGAGAAATAATCTCTTGGATGCCTTTCATGTTCTCCCCATTTGATCTGAGGCTGGGTTTGGCAGAAGGCGGGTGATGGAGAGGTAAGGGATGGTTTGACAACCGATTCTGCGCTTTTCTCTCCTTCTCTTCCTGTTAAGCACCCAGACACGCCACACATCCCTATGATCTACCCAGAGCCTGGGAATGAAGACTGGCACCGACAAAAAGAACCAGGCCCTCCTCTAATGTACTTCTGAGAATGGGTACGATGGGCTAATGAGACAGCATGAGACAACAATGGCCATTGCTAAGCTAGTAAGCCTATTTAGGTCCCTGCTATTGCCACTATAGGCGAGTATTACCAGCATTGAAGATGCCTCTAAACACATACACGCAAACTTGTAATACCTATGCTGATATGCCCCAACAATAGCTAGACTATTACACCAATCTGCATCCCCCAGCAAGGTAATTGTCCTTTAATTATCACCGTAATGGAAACCACAGTAAACATTATAAAACAGGAGGTAAATCAAGCCGCTACACCTCAAATTATAGAGCAGAACTAAAGTGGTCCAACCAGGTGTACACCTGCTTTAGATATTGATTAGCAGAGAAAAGACATCCCCATTGTTTGCAGGCAAACTTAATCATGTTTTTATTTTTATGTTTTATTGTTAAATTCCCCCCAAACCAAATTTCAATGTTAGGGTGACTAATGATGTATGATTGTGGAATGAGAAAATTGTGCCATAACAGCCCACTGGTATTGTTTTCTCTCTCTTGTTCTCTCGCTTTCTCTCTTTCTTTCTCATTATACTGTATATCTTTCCCCCATGCGTCTCTGTCTCTCCCTCTCTCTCTATACCCCCATCTCTCTCTCTTTCCAATATTTAGGGCACCTACCCTTACCCCTAGACTGAGGCAGTGAATTGGACACACTCGGCCAGAGAGGTATCTAATTGCATTTGCAAACGGGTGGTCAAACTTTCAGGCTGTCCCCGTTTCATTTCAGGGACAAATTGCTCCAGTTGGTATTTAATTGAAGTGAATCACGTTCCTGTCTAATGCCTGTTTTCTACACTGCTCTGAACATAACTATATGGAGACAGAACTCTCACTTCACACACACACACACACACACACACACAATAGCATGAACAACCTGGTTATAGAACCGGATATCATCATATTTTGGCTGCTAGCTGATGCCAAGCTTTCAGAATCCACTGCAAAAGCCAGTAACTAAATAGACACAACATAATTTAGGCCTAAAGTACATAGCCAGCAAAAGCCTGTCTTAAACAATGACCACCATTATTTAATTCCCTCTGTTGTCCTCTCTAAAGGACCATTTAACACTAGAACCTAGAACTAGAACCACTAGAATTTTTTTTTTTACATTGAACCCATCTGTCCCTGACTTTTCCTAAATTTCTGTATTTTACACTCTAGAAGTACTTTGAGATAAATATAATGAAAAACCTTTTTTTTTGGAGCATTTCTACTTCAAAAGTGCCATGACGGTCAAAATGACCTCATGCATATTTAATAGCCTCGACGATTACCAATAGCCGCCAGTCTAATAAATATAAATAATATAGACCTTTTCAACTGTCAATGCTCTATAGTGTATATGCATGCGTGACCAAGAGGTTCCCTTCTAAACATCCGATGCAGTGGCGGGCCATAATTCCTACTAGCTAGCTCAAAATTACAAGTTTGTATTTTTTGATCACATTGACTTGTTCCTAGCAGAACATTTATTTCCTGTTTGCTCTGGTGGTGCTAGATTTGGCTAGCACAGCAAATGGAGCCTATTCCCAGCTTTCACCCCACCTTCAGTGTGATAGTTTGTCTTTATCTGTTGTGGTCTAGTACTGTCTTTTTGCTAGCTAGAGCCACCTACTTTAAGTGCTGCGGGGGAGTAGTCTGATTAAAACCTGTTGAGGATCTTGAGTCCCAATTGGGAACCGGCCCTCCCACCGTCAGCTGGAATGTGGCGCATGGAACGCAAAAAATATTCTTAAAAATATTTAACCTCCACACATTAAGCCTACCCCCTACTTTTTCGAACATTCTGTTAAAAATCGCGCAACATTTTGACGTCCTGCTACTCATGCCAGGAATATAGTATATGCATATGAGTAGTATGTGTGGATAGAAAACACTCTCACGTTTCTAAAACTGGTTAAATCACCGCTGTGACTATAACAGAGCGTCTGTTTCATCGAAAAGCGCAGGAAAATCTGATCACTGAAAGTGGAAAAAAATATCCATGCGCCACTTCAACCCATTGTTAAAGGTGAACCGTATTACATGAGGCCGAGGTTGCAGTACCTACAGCTTCCACAGGATGCCTAGAGTCTTCTCATTTGCTTCGGATTTGATTCTTGGTAGAACCGACCCAAGGGAACCGATTCCCTCCGACCTCCAACTTGATGTATTGGTTGAGTTTTTTCCGGACATTTTTTCCAGACGAACACCTATAGAATTTACATCGCCTCCTGATGATTTTTATCGCTTATTAACGTGTAATAATACCTAAAGTTGCATTACAAAAGTATTTCGAAGTGTTTTGTGAAAGTTTATCGTCGACTTTTTAACTTTTAAAAAATGACGTTATGTTATGAAACGCTATTTTTTTCCGTTTATCACACAGTCTTCATAGATCGATATCTAGGCTATATATGGACCGATTTAATCAAAAAAAAGACCCAGTATTGATTATGGGACATCAAGGAGTGCCAACAAAGAAGATGGTCAAAGGTAATGAATGTTTTATATTTTATTGTGCGGTTTGTGTAGCGCCGACTATGCTAATTATTTTGTTTACATCCCCTACGGGTCTTTTGGGGTGTTACATGCTATCAGATAATAGCTTCTCATGCTTTCGCCGAAAAGCATTTTAAAAATCTGACTTGGTGCCTGGATTCACAACGAGTGTAGCTTTAATTCAATACCCTGCATGTGTATTTTAATGAACGTTTGCGTTTTAACTAATACTATTAACGTTTAGCGTAGCGCATTTGCATTTCCAGAGCTCTAGTTGGGACGTCTGCGTCTCAAGTAGGAGCAAGAGGTTATTAACAAGTTCAATAGCTCAAATGAAAGATAAACAACTTGTTTATCTACCCAGCAAGTCAGATTTCTAAAATGTTTTACGGCGAAAACATAGCACATATTTATGTCAAACCACCACCGAAGACACACCGAAGACACAGCTAATTTCCATAGCCAAATTGAACAAAATATGCAATCACCAAACGCAGGATTAAAAGAAAAATTATTTCACTAACCTTTTGAAATCTTCATCAGATGACAGTAATATAACATGTTACACAGTACATTTATGTTTTTTTCAATAATATGCTATATATATCCATAAATCTCTGTTTACAATGACGCATTGTTCAGAAAATGCTACTCAAATGTCCGGAGAAATGACGATAGCTCCGGCAGATGCCGTCAGCTAACAAGGAATACACATCACAAACTTTGACTAAATATGCATGTTCTACATATATATAGAAAGATACACTTCTTCTAAATGCAATCGCTGTGTTACATTTATTTTTAACGTTACAGATTTCGTTCACTATGTAATAATATGAGACGGCGCTCAGAAATTAGCATTATGGCTCCTCTACTTCGGAGTCCACAGAAACCCATAATAAACACATAAATATTCCCTTACCTTTGCTGTTCTTCCATCAGAAGACGTGGAAGGGTTTATACTTACCAAAAACAGCTTTAGTTTTGAAGTCTGTCTTTCGGTGATCAAACACGACATATTCCGGTTGAAATGCGGCCAAAAAGTCGAGTGGATGCGCACCAAAACGTCGAAATTACATATTATATGTCGACTAAACCTGTCAAACTATGTTCAGAACCAAGCGTTAGCATGTTATCTAGGTTCACAGCAATCCTGAGGACGATCAGCAACACACGCGTCGTTTAATCAATCTTGGAAGAAAGACATCACCCGAGCAGAGCGCGCATGAGAGTAACCTGTTTTTTCGCGTGACCGAAAGGTTTCGGCCCGCCAAAACTCTCATGAGCGCGCGATTCTCACAATGAGAAGCCCCATTGAAAGCAGACATCGCGCTGAAGACATAGAAACTGTTCCCAGGACTGTAGGTGCTTGGGAAGGGTGGGGGCGATGACATCAAAGTTGGGCCAACTTTTATGATGACAAGAGAGAGTTTGGGAGAATTAGTGCCCTGAGAGTTCTGCTTTACATAGAGACATAATTTAAACGGTTTTAGAAGCTTTAGAGTGTTTTCTATTCAATAATAATTTTTATATGCATATATTAGCAATTTTTGACAGATTCTTTTTCTGTTTACTATGGGCACGCAATTCCTCCAAAGGGGGCAGTAATC
>NC_056457.1:0-212600 GCF_018296145.1 Oncorhynchus tshawytscha | reverse complement strand
CAGGTATATAGTTCAGCAATTAGTACAGGGAGGTGTGCTCTCCACCTCTGCTAGGAAATGAGCAATTATTGTTAGTTCTTCAGTCTCGACCTGGTTTCTCAGCGGCAGCTGTAAGCAGAGGTCTAATCAGTGGTGGTTTAGTCGCAAAACTAAGACCGTTCTGCCGAGTTGTTCTGCAGAGTTGTTCTGCAGAGTTGTTCGGGGAAAGAAAAAGAGGGCTTCACACCACTCTCTCACTTGAGAATCTTACCTAGTTATTTACAGATGATCTCATCTGATGATGATCTCATCTGCTCTTTTGTAGCTTTGTCAACTATGTGTGTGTTTTCTATACTTGTTCACTCCTCTCCCTGTAGGCTTTACTGAAGCTCCCCACCCCTTGGCTGCAACTATTCTAATTTAGTGTACACTGCGCATACAACCCATGTGGAATTCCAGGTCTCTGGCAGCGTTTGGAACTGCCGATCTGCGGTCAAAAACGCTGAGTTCATCTCAGCCTATGCTACCCTTCAGTCCCTTGACTTTTTGTCCCTGACGGAGACATGGATCACCCCAGAGAACACTGCTACTCCAGCTGTTCTTTCTTCATCTAACTATGTTACCTCTCACAGTCTGAGAGCATCTTGTCATTGCTGTGGTGGCATAGTCATTTCTCTTAAGTGCATATTTCCTCTTTTCTCCCTCTCTCACCTGACCATCTCCTCATTTGAATTCCATGCTGTCACTGTTACAGTCATCCATCGCCCACCAGGTGCCCTTGGGGAGTTCCTCAATGAGCTTGACACCTTGATGAGCTAATTTCCTGACGATGGCTCACAGCTCTTCGTACTTGGCGACTTCAACCTCCCGACGCCTGCCTTTGATTAATTTCTTTCCAACTCTCTCATTCCCCTCCTTGCCTCTTTTGACCTCACCCTTTCCCAATCCCCTCAAACTCACAAGGCAGGCAATACGCTTGACCTCATCTGTACTAGAGACTGCTCGCCTAACAATCTCTCTGCAACCCTTCTCCAGGTCTCTGATCCGACTTTGTTTCCTTTTCGGGCTCCCTTTCCTCCAACCCTAACCACTCAGCCCCTAAACAGATGGTCATGAGCCATTGCAATCTTTGCTCTCTCTCTCCCACTACTCTCTTCTCTTCTATCCTATCATCTCTCCCTTCTGCTAAATCCTTCTCCCTTCTGCCTCCTGATTCTGCCTCTTCGACCCTACTCTCCTACCTTTCCGCATCCTTGACTCGCACTGTCCCCTTTCCTCCCGGCTGGCTCGGCCCTCCCCTCCTGCTCCGTGGCTGAGTGACTCATTGCGAGCTTACAGAACAGGGCTGCGGGAAGCTGAGCAAAAATGGAGGAAACTAAACTTCTGGAGGATATTATCCTTTCACTCACTCCCACCTTCTCTTCCTCTGTATCCGTTGCTAAAGCCACTTTCTACCACTCTAAATTTAAAGCTTCTGCCTCTAACCCTAGGAAGCTATTTTCCACCTTCTCCTCCCTTCTTAATCCTGCACCCCCTCCTCCCTCTTTGCAGACGACTTTATCAACCACTTTGAGAAAAAGGTTGACAACATCCGCTACTCATTCACTCAGCCTATTGAGTTCACTGGTCTCACTCACACAGAACTACACTACGCCTTGACCTCTGTCTCCCCTTTCTCTCTAGACATCCTGCGACTAGTGAGGTCTGGCTGCCCAACAACCTGCCCACTGGACCACAACTCCTACCCCCTTCTCCAGACCATCTTTGGAGACCTTCTCCCATTCCTCACTTCCCTCATCAACTCATCCCTGACCACTGGCTGCATCTCCTCTGACTTTAAAATGACCCGAGTTGCTCCCCTCCTCAAAAAACCAACACTCGCCTCATCTGACGTCCAAAACTATAGACCTGTATCCCTTTATTTTCTTTCCAAAACACTTGAACATGCTGTCTCTGATCAACTTTCTCGTTATCTCTCTCAGCCTAACCAGTTAGGCTTCAAGATGGGTCCCTCAACCGAGACTGCTCTTCTCTGTGTCACAGAGGCTCTCTGCACTGGCAAAGCTTACTTTCTCTCCTCTGTTCTCATCCTCCTAGATCTATACGCTGGCTTGGACACCGTGAACCATCAGATCGTCCTCTCCGCCCTCCCAGGGCTGGGCGTCTTAGGCCCTGCACACTCTTGGATTGCATCCTACCTGGCAGGCCGCTCCTACCAGGTGTCGTGGAGAGGATCTGTGTCTGCACCATGTACTCTCACTACTGGTATCCGCCAGGGCTTGGTTCTAGGCCCTTTCCTCTTCTCTCTATACACCAATTCACTCGGCTCTGTCATATCCTCACATGGTCTCTCCTATCATTGCTATTGCTCAACTACTTTTCTCTTTCCCCCCTCTGACACTGAGGTGGAGACACGCATCTCTGCGTGCCTGGCATATATCTCAACTTGGATGTCGGCCCACCACCTCAAGCTCAACAAAGACGGAACTGCTCTTCCTCTAGGGGAAGGCCTGCCTGCTTAAAGACCTCTCCCTCACGGTTGACAACTCCACAGTGTCACCCTCCGACAGTTCAAAGAACCTTAGCGTGACCCTGGACAACACCCTGACATTCTCTGCAAACATCAAAGCAGTGACCAGCTCCAGCAGGTACATGCTCTACAACATCCGTAGAGTACGAACCAACTCACACAGGAAGCGGCGCAGTCACTTGTCCTCTCCCCTCTGGACTACTGTAACTCGCTGTTGGCTGGGCTCCCTGCTTGTGCCATCATACCCCTGCAACTTATCCAGAACGCAGCAGTCCGCCTGGTTTTCAACCTTCTCAAGTTCTCCCATGTCACCCCGCTCCTCCACACACTCCACTGGCTTCCAGTTGAAGCTCACATCCACTACTAAACCTTGGTGCTTACCTATGGAACAGCAAGAGAAACTGCCCCTCCTTACATTCAGGCTATGCTCAAATCCTACACCAACCTGAGTATTCCATTCTCCTAGCTCAGGTCACTTGGTCCTCCCAACCCCACGGGAGGGCAGCTCTTGCTTGTGGTGGTCCCCCCTAGCTATCTTAACATGAATGCATTAACTGTAAATCGCTCTGGATAAAAGTGTTTGCTAAATGACAAAAATGGAAATGTTAGTTCTTGCCGGAAAGAGGCTAAAAGAAGGTTGAATGTTTCCAAGCCCTTTGCCCCTCCCAACAATTGAATCCTACAGACGAAGAACCATATATGTGACATTTACAAAAAAAATGAGATATACATGAACAATCATTATTGGACACCCTTTTTCTATAGTGAACCGGTTTCACAAGCTTTCCACGCGCTAATTAACAATCATCTTAAATTTAAAGATAGGCTCTCGTGGAATAACTGTTTATGTGCACCACTCTGAATGGACGGACAAGCGCACAACCTTTCTGTTGCTGATGAAAATCTCAGAAATGTGGGGAAGAAACGTAAAACAAAACTAAAAGAATGGGAAGACAGGCAAAGGAAGATCTTACGGGATGCGGGAAAACCCTATACAAATCGTAAGGGTCAAGAAAAAACTGGGTAAAGCTGTCCAAAAGAGGTATGTGGAAGAACCGTATATCAAACAATCAAGCTAGCTAGCTATAGAGTACAGTAACTAACATGTATGTTCTGGGTTGTCTAATTTGTAACTATAGAGACAACATATTAGCTAAAGTTCGTTGGCTACTAACTCATACATTATTGTTACAAATGTTATTGCTAGATTATAGAAGAAACATAGCTAGCTACTTTTTCTCCATCCACCAGATGATTCGACATGGCTACAGTAGCTAGTTACACTGTATCCTGCAGGGAAGAGCGTGTTCCACGACGTGCAGAAAGGATTGTGGAAAGTTGACTGATTAGCGCAAGCTGCATCTGTTCAACAGTTTCTACACTGCCCCATACGAGAAACAACAAGCGTTGATTCTCTCCGGCTTAGAACAGGTTAGAAATAAGACAAAACGCCTATTATTATAATAGCTATATTGAACATTTGCATAGTTTAACTTTGACAGTAATGATACGTACGTTAACTCTAAAAGTGCTGTGTTACACAATGGTGCAATACAAACTCATTCTGTGTATAGATTGGGAGTGTTTTGTAGTTCTATGGTATGTTCACATTGAGGGCTTCATTTTAAATGAGACTAAGATTTCATGACTCAACTTTTAACAAAAGTCATCGGTGCTAAAGTTGATAGACCACCTTTAAATGAACCTCCATACAAATGAATTCACTACATATTGCATTTAAGTTATTTACATGAAGGGCATCTGTACTTGAAAGTACTTAAAACATCATATCAGGTGTTAAAAAAGGACATCTTACAAGTCATGCAAAATGTCACATATACTGTTCTTCCACAAACTGAAATCATCACTGGAGATATACTGTTCTTCCACATTCTTAAAATTAAAACGGCAATAAAAAAAGTATTTTTTGAAATAACAAAAAAATATAAATTGTTGTTGGAAGATATGGGTATGGTAAATTATTTGTCAACCATAAAACACCTAATGTGGTACACACAATTAATAATATAAAAATAACTGATTATCTTAAAATGGAAAAATTGTCACATATATGGTTCTTCGTCTGTAGGATTCAATTGGAATAGGCACTTTCAAACAGAGGCGGAGATTCGAACCAAAAGCCAATAACTTTCACTGGTGCCCACTTGGTGTAGTGTCATTTCAACCAAAGTGTATAAAAAATAAAATAAAAACAATGATCTGAAATATCCATTAAAAAAATATATAGTATGTTAGCAATGCGAGCACTGTAAATTAGCTTACAATGGAGAATTTGCATTCTGAAGAGGGATGGAAGGGGTGGGTATTTAAAAAAAAATCTATGTCAAAATCAATGCACTCCACTCATACCTACTCTTCCAATATGAACTCCCAGGCTCTCGAGAACAACATGAGCGAGGCCTGGAAGCCTAGGTTTCAGCAAATGTAACACTACTTTAGTGATGTGAAGGTATATAAAAATCAGCTTACCTTGTGTGCCAGCTTGATAAATTAATTTATCTCAGGACAGCCAACAATATAACTATGTGGCTAGCATATGGGTCCAATGTTTGACGGCCACATTGTTAACATGAGAAGTTAGCTACAGCAGTTAACCTCTCTCTCTCCCCAATCTGTATCTCCTAGCTTTGCAATTGACATTTAAGTCATTTAGCAGATACTCTTATCCAGAGCAACTTAGAGGAACAATCAGGGTTAAAGGGGAATGGACACACTAGGATTTAGAACGCCTGCTAACTGTAACTGTATATCACCATATTGGCATTGTTGCATCAATGGCAAGAGAGAACACTTTGGAACTCCCACAAATGGCTGAATTTACAGAGTAGCTATGAGTCTGAGAATAAGTTTATTACAGAGAATAAAATAAGGTTAGTTGGGGAGCCAATAAACTTACTGAAGCCGTTTATGTTTGAGCCGATCGTTACATCAGATCAAAGAGTTTGTTCTCGTAGCAGTAACAACACAGACATGCCACCTGAAACATCTCAGCTAGAGGGTCTGTGTAGCCAAACACAAACAGGTGTGAGTGGGGATGCTGCCAGATAATGGCTAGAGTAGGAGTGTGTGTGTTGTAGAGAGATGGTGGCGATACAGCACAAAATCCAAGCGGATGGTGGCTGTATATCATCCAGTCAGAGGTTCCTGTAAGTCTGTCTGGATGGCAATGTATTTATTGGACATGACACTAATCCTTATGAAGGACTTCCTGGCAGAAGAGGTTAATACCATCACAGTGTCCGATTTCAAAAAGGCTTCACAACGAAAGCACACCAAACGATTATGTTAGGTACCTAGTCACAAAAAACACAGCCATTTTTCCAGCCAAAGAGAGGAGTCACAAAAAGCAGAAAAAGAGATAAATTAATCACGAACCTTTGATGATCTTCATCAGATGAAGTTACACAATACATGTATGTTTTGTTCGATAAAGTTCATATTTATATCCA
The DNA here is from genome assembly GCF_018296145.1 of Oncorhynchus tshawytscha. Lineage (NCBI taxonomy): Eukaryota > Metazoa > Chordata > Actinopteri > Salmoniformes > Salmonidae > Oncorhynchus > Oncorhynchus tshawytscha. The sequence goes on along the minus strand of NC_056457.1, from coordinate 206,621 downwards.
AAAATCTCAGTATACATTGGCGCGTTATGTTCAGTAGTTCCAAAACATCCGGTGATTTTGCAGAGAGCCACATCAATTTTGTCATGTTCTGACCATCGTTCGTATGTGTTTTCCTTGTTTTAGTGTTGGTCAGGACGTGAGCTGGGTGGGCATTCTATGTTGTGTGTCTGGTTTGTCTATTTCTATGTTTGGCCTGACGTTCTTTGTTTTGTAGACTCGAATATTGATTCGTGTTTGTGTTTGTTCATTAAACATGGATCGCAATCTACACGCCGCATTTTGGTCCGACTCTCCTTCACACCTAGAAAACCATTACAGAATCACCCACCACAACGGGACCAAGTGGCGTGTTAACAGGCAACAGCAACAGCGGGAGGAAATCCTAAATGGAGAAGGACCCTGGACTCAGCCTGGAGAATATCGCCGCCCCAAAGAAGAACTGGAGGCGGCGAAAGCGGAGAGGCGCCGGTATGAGGAGGCAACACGGCGACTCGGAAGGAAGCCTGAGAGTCAGTCCCAAAAATTTCTTGGGGGAGGCTCAGGGAGAGTGTGGCAGAGTCAGGAGTCAGACCTGAGCCATCTCTCCCTGTTTATCGTGAGGAGCCATGGAGGAGACCAGAACCAGAGCCGGAGTTGGAGGTGAGCGAAGCAGAGACTGTGAAGGAGTTAATGGGGAAATTGGAGGAGAGAGAAATGAGGGAGTTGCTGTGTTGGTGCTTTTTGCATGGAATTCGCTCGACGGAACGTGTCGGGGATTTGATGGCTCCTGGGTCAGAGCTCCATACTCGTCATGAGGTGCGTGTTAGTCGGCTGGTGAAGTTGGTGCCAGCCTCACGCACCAGGCCTCCTGTGCACATCCCTAGCCTTGCACGCCCTGTGCCAGCACTGCTCTCAAGATCTCCAGTACGCCTTCACGGTCTAGCCCATCCTGTGCCACCTCCACACACCAACCCTCCGGTGGCAGCTCCCCGCACCAGGCTTCCTGTGCGTGTTCTCGGCCCAGTACCACCAGTACCAGCACCACGCATCAGGCCTACAGTGCGCCTCGCCTCTCCAGCGCTGCCGGAGTCTCCCGTCTATCTAGCGCTGTCAGAGCCTTCCTCATCTCCTGCGCTGCCGGAGTCTCCCGCCTGTTCAGCGCAGCTAGAGCTTTCTTCCTCTACAGCGCTGCTGGAGTCTCCTGCCTGTTCAGCGCTGCCAGCCTGCATGGAGCAGCCAGAGCTGTCAGCCTGCATGGAGCAGCCAGAGCTGCCAGCCTGCATGGAGCAGCCAGAGCTGTCAGTCGGCATGAAGCAACCAGAGCTGTCAGTCTGCATGGAGCATCCAGAGCTGCCAGTCTGCATGGAGCAGCCAGAGCTGCCAGTCTGCATGAAGCAGCCAGAGCTGCCAGTCTGCATGGAGCTGCCAGTCTGCATGGAGCAGCCAGAACTGTCAGTCTGCATGGAGCAGCCAGAGATGCCAGTCTGCATGGAGCAGCCAGAGCTGCCAGTCTGCATGGAGCAGCCAGAGCTGTCAGTCTGCATGGAGCAGCCAGAGATGTCAGTCTGCAAGGAGCTGCCAGTCTGCACGGAGCTCAGTCTGCAAGGAGCTGCCAGTCTGCAAGGAGCTGCCAGTCTCACGGAGCTGCCAGTCTGCACGGAGCTGTCAGCTGCAAGGAGCCAGTCTGCACGGAGCTGCCAGTCTGCACGGAGCTGCCAGTCTGCACGGAGCTGCCAGTCTGCAAGGAGCTGCCAGTCTGTAAGGAGCTGCCAGTCTGCAAGGAGCTGCCAGTCTGCACGGAGCCGCCAGAGCTGCCAGTCTGTAAGAAGCCGCCAGAGCTGTCAGCCTATATGGAGCAGCCAGAGCCGCCAGTCAGCGTGGAGCAGCCAGAGCCGCCAGTCAGCATGGAACAGCCAGATCAGTCAGTCTGCCATGATCCGCCAGTCAGCCAGACTCTTCCAGATCTGCCAGTCAACCAGACTCTTCCAGATCCGCCAGTCAGCCAGACTCTTCCAGATCTGACAGTCAGCCGGACACTTCCAGATCTGCCAGTCAGCCGGACCCTTCCAGATCTGCCAGTCATCCGGACTCTTCCAGATCCGCCAGTCAGCCGGACTCTTCCAGATCCGCCAGTCAGCCGGACTCTTCCAGATCCTCCAGTCATCCGGACTCTTCCAGATCCGCCAGTCAGCCAGACTCTTCCAGATCTGCCAGTCAACCAGACTCTTCCGGATCCGCCAGTCAACCAGACTCTTCCAGTGCCGCCAGTCTGCCCAGCGCCGCCAGTCTGCCTAGTGCCGTCAGTGCCACCAGTCTGCCCAGCGCCGTCAGTGCCGCCAGTCTGCCCAGTGCCGCCAGTCTGCCCAGCGCCGCAGTCAGCCCAGCGCCACCAGTGCCGTCAGTCTGCCCAGCGCCACCAGTGCCGTCAGTCTGCCCAGCCCACCAGTGCCGTCAGTCTGCCCAGCCCTGCCAGTGCCGTTAGTCTGCCCAGCGCCACCAGTGCCGTCAGTCTGCCCAGCGCTGCCAGTGCCGTCAGTCTGCCCAGCGCCACCAGTGCCGCCAGTCTGCCCAGCACCGCTAGTGCCGTTAGTCTGCCCAGCGCCGCCAGTGCCGTCAGTCTGCCCAGCGCCGCCAGTGCCGTCAGTCTGCCCAGCGCCACCAGTGCCGTCAGTCTGCCCAGCGCCACCAGTGCCGTCAGTCTGCCCAGCGCCGCCAGTCTGCCCAGTGCCGCCAGTCTGTCCAGCGCCGCAAGTGCCGCCAGTCTGCCAGGATCAGTTAGATCCGCCAGCCAGCCAGGATCCGCCAGTCTGCCAGGATCCACCAGTCTGCCAGGATCCGCCAGTCAGCCAGGATCTGCCAGAACTGCCAGTCAGCCAGGATCCGCCAGTCTGCCAGGATTCGCCATTCAGCCAGGATCTGCCAGTCAGCCAGGATCTGCCGGAACCACCAGCCAGCCAGGATCTGCTAGATCCATCAACCTGCCGGAGCTTCCTTTCAGTCCTGAGCTTCCTCTCAGTCCTGAGCTTCCTCTCAGTCCTGAGCTTCCTCTTGAGCTTCCCCTCAGTCCTGAGCTTCCCCTCAGTCCCGAGCTACCCCTCAGTCCTGAGCTACCTCAGTCCGGAGCTGCCCCTCAGTCCAGTGGGGTCCGTTGTTAAGTTTCCTAGGCCAAGGTTAGTGGCGAGGGTCGCCACTCAAGGGACGCTAAGGAGGTGGACTAAGACAATTATGGAGTGGGGTCCACGTCCAGCGCCAGAGCCGCCACCGCGGACAGATGCCCACCCAGACCCTCCCCTATAGGTTTAGGTTGTGCGTTCGGAGTCCGCACCTTGGGGGGGAGGGGGTACTGTCACGTTCTGACCATCGTTCGTATGTGTTTGCCTTGTTTTAGTGTTGGTCAGGACGTGAGCTGGGTGGGCATTCTATGTTGTGTGTCTGGTTTGTCTATTTCTATGTTTGGCCTGATATGGTTCTCAATCAGAGGCAGGTGTTAGTCATTGTCTCTGATTGGGAACCATATTTAGGTAGCCTGTTTCGTGTTGGGTTTTGTGGGTGATTGTCCTTAGTGTCCTTGGTCCTGTCTCTGTGTTAGTTTAAACTAGTATAGGCTGTTTCGGTTTTCGTTACGTTCTTCGTTTTGTAGTGTTGAATATTGATTTGTGTTTTACGTTTGTTCATTAAACATGGATCGCAATCTACACGCCGCATTTTGGTCCGACTCTCCTTCACACCTAGAAAACCGTTACAAATTTACAGAAATACTCATAATAAACATTGATAAAAGATACAACTATTATGCATGGAATTATAGATACACTTCTCCTTAATGCAACTGCTGTGTCAGAATTCAAAAAACTTTCCCGAAAAAGCACACCATGCAATAATCTGAGTACAGCGCTCAGAGACCAAAACAACCAAACAGATATCCGCCATGTTGTGCAGTCAACAGAAGTCAGAAATAGCATTATAAATATTCACTTGCCTGTGATGATCTTCATCAGAATGCACTCCCAGGAATCCCAGTTCACAATAAATGTTTGATTTGTTCGAAAAAGTCCATAATTGTCCAAATTCCTCCTTTTTGTTTGCGCGTTTAGCCCAGTAATCCAAATTCATGACGCGCAAACACTAGGTGCAGACGAAAAGTCAAAAAGTTCTGTTACAGTCCGTAGAAACATTTCAAACAATGTATAAAATCAATCTTTAGGATGTTTTTAACATAAATCTTCAATAATGTTGCAACCGGAGAATTCCTTTGTCTGTAGAATTGTAATGGAAAGCAAGCTAACTATCACGTGAACGCACGCGGTCAGCTCATGCCTCTCTGGCATACCTCTGACTCATTCCCCTCTCATTCATCCCCACCTCACAGTAGAAGCATAAAACAAGGTCCTAAAGACTGTTGACTAGTGGAAGCCTTAGGAAGTGCAATTTGACCCCATAGACACTGTGTATTCGATAGGCAAAGAATTGAAAAACTACAAACCTCAGATTTCCCACTTTCTGGTGGATTTTTTTCTCAGGTTTTTGCCTGCCATATGATTTCTGTTATAGTCACAGACATCATTCAAACAGTTTTAGATACGTCAGAGTGTTTTCTATCCGAATATACTAATAATATGCATATATTAGCAACTGGGCCTGAGTAGCAGACAGTTTTCTCTGGGCACCTTATTCATCCAAGCTACTCAATACTGCCCCCAGCAATAACAAGTTAATCACGCGGACTGGGAAATGTTCCGGGCAGCCTCAGAGAGTAATATCGATTTATATGCTGATTCTGTGAGTGAGTTTATAAGGAAGTGCATTGGAGATGTTGTACCCTCTGTGAATATTAAAACCTACCCTAATGAGAAACCGTGGATAGATGGGGGCATTCGTGCAAAACTGAAAGTGCGAACCACCGTATTTAACAATGTAAAGATTGTGAGTGGGAAGGCAATCAGTCAAGTGAAATGTCGGTATAGGGACAAAGTGAAGTTGGAATTCAACGGCTCAGACAAAATACGTATGTGGCATGTTCTACAGGCAATCACGGACTACAAAAAGAAAACCAGCCACATCACGGACACCAACGTCTTGCTTCCAGACAAACGAAACACCTTCTTTGCCCGCTTTGAGGATAACACAATGCCACCGATGCCGCCCGCTACCAAGGACTACGGGCCCCCACTCTCCTTCTCCATGGCCGACGTGAGTAAGACATTTAAACGGATTAACCCTTGCCAGCCCAGATGGCCTCCCTAGCCGCATATTCAGAGCATAGGTAGACCAGCTGGCTGGTGTGTTTTCAATCTCTTCCTATACAGCCTGCTGTCCTCAAATGCTTCCATATGTCCACCATTTTTCCTGTATCCAAGAAGGCAAAGGTAACTGAACTAAATGACTATCGCCCCGTAACACTCACTTCTGTCATCATGAAGTGCTTTGAGAGACTAGTCAAGGATAATATCACCTCCACCTTACCTGCCACACTAGACCCACTTCAATTTGCATTATGCCCTAATAGGTCCACAGACAATGCAATTGCCATCACACTGCAGACTGCCCTATCCCATCTGGACAAGGGGAATACCTATGTAAGAATGCTGTCAATTGCCTACAACCATTGCCTACAACTAAGCATTCAACACTATAGTACCCTCCAAGGTCATCATTAAGCTTGAGACCCTGGGTTTCAACCAAGTCCTGTGCAATTGGGTACTGGACTTCCTGACAGGCCGACCCAAGGTGGTGAAAGTAGGAAACAACTTCTCCACTTCGCTGATCCTCAACCCTGGGGCCCCACAAGGGTGCGTGCTCAGCCCCCTCCTGTACTACCTGTTCACCCATGACTGCGTGGCCATGCACGCCTCCAACTCAATCATCACGTTTGCAGATGACACACCAGTAGTGGGCTTGATTACCAACAATGCCAAGACAGCCTACAGGGAGGAGGTGAGGGCACTCGGAGTGTGGTGTCAGGAAAACAACTTCTCACTCAACGTCAACAAAACAAGAGTATGATCGTGGACTTCAGGAAATTTCAGAGGGAGCACCCCCTATCCACATTGATGGGACAGTAGTGGAGAAGGTAGAAAGGAAGGCCAAAAAGATAATCAAGGACAATGACCACCCGAAACGTTGCTTGTTCACCCCGCTACCATCTAGAAGGTGAGGTCAGTACAGGTGCATCAAAGCTGGGACCGAGAGACTGAAAAACAGCTTCTATCTCAAGGCCATCAGACTGTTAACTTCTTATGGGCAGGTGGGACGGTAGCGTGAAAATTGAAATTGCAGAGTGCGAAATTCAAAGATACCAAATTCAAAAATGTACCATTCTTGAAAATATATGAGTTTTACATCAAAATAAAGCTTAACTTCTTGTTAATCCAGCCGCTGTGTCAGATTTCAAAACGGCTTTACGGCAAAAGCAAACAATGCGATTATCTAAGGACTTTGATTATAAAACTAGATACAAATAGCTAATCCTGGCCACCAAAATTCAATCATTAATTTAATGATCATATTGGAATAGAGACACTGCAGATTATTTCAAACAACAATTTTATAAGATTTCATAAAAATTAAGCAATGAACCATCACCAATAATTGTTCAGAGTTGAAAGCTCAACAAACATAGTTGGGTCTCTGCTTTTATAGAAAAATACATCTGTTTTGTATATGTGGCAGTCAGCAGATGTGCTCCCTTCTGCAAGTTTCCATACATGTGACTTTCTGTAGATATTAAACCCATGGGATGTCATACTCTGCAGTCGCACCCAAGCGGACCTTAGCTATATGCCCAGTCTTATGACTAAGTCCCACAAAGACAAGCTGGTATCAGGTAAGAAAATACACTAGCATATAACAAGAGACAATTCTTTAAATAGTAAAACATGGGATAGCATGACTAATTATTTTCCGTGACAAAACCCATGCATATACAGTAATATGTGTAGTGTAAATTATATTTACCAGTAGACCTACTAAGTTACTAATTTATGGTCAATCAAAGACTTACTCTGTAGGAAGGAATGCATTTACTCAATTCAACTAATAGGATTTATTAGTCTCAAAATAATTAACACTCAAACAATTACAGTGTACATGAAATACATGATACATTACAGAATAACACAGAGTAAATGACTATCAACTAAATAAGACTTAATGTGGTTACACTTGTCTTCAGTTCATAATAATCTCTAAAGTAAATAACTGTGTGTGATACACACAGGACCTCGCTGACAAGTTCTCAAAGTATGAACAAATTCACTGTCCTTTTAATCAAATTCAAGCAGAAAATCACACCAATCATGAATATAAATTGCTTTGCACTTTCCTAGTTAAAACAATAGGTTGGAAATCAAACCCAGATTCTAATCTAATCAATTCACAGTGCAAATTACAGGGGAGCCAGGGGGATCTCAGTTCCCCTGAATGAGACATTAGCTCCCCTAAATGCAACAAAAGTCCAAATAGAATTGGGGGGAGGCTCTAAATAATGCTAATTTAACCATTCTCCCATTTGTTTAAAATGCAGTGGTAAATATGTTTTACAGTGATAAATATGAAAAGAAAAGTTTCCAGATGAAACAAACAACCCCACCTCTCTGTCATAGATGTATTTCTATGTGCCTGCACAAAATGTCTCCCTGTCCACTGCACTTTCCACTCAGTAGTGCAGAATTTCGGCCTCAGCCGAGCTCCTTCAAATGCAGCAATTTTCCTTTGCACTTGCTCATTTTCAACATTTGTTTGCGATACACCCTTGATAAAAATGTCCTTCATTCCAATGCATTAGATTTATCCATTGATGCATCATTGTTTGCTTTTTTTAGTCAGCTGTTTAGAGTTCTCATTGCTTAATTGCTTAGTTTTTCAGGTGCACGCGGGTATTGGTGTTCTCTGTGCTGTCTATAGCCAGAAGAAGTAGACCATTTATTTCACTTTATTATTTTATATCAATATTTTTTTTCTTTCCTGAATCAGCTGATGATGGTCGACAATATCACGAGACAACTAGCCTGCAGCTAGACACCAATGTGCATCCAATCCATCCAACATTCATAAAAGGGTAGGCTACCGGCAGTGGTGTAGGCCTAGTGGAGGGTAAACGCAACTGAATGCAGTTTACCCACCTTTTCCCGAAAAATGCATTGAAAGGGAAAGTTACTTTTTCACCGTGACCAGCAATCAGAGTTCACCCATCTATGTTTTTTTACCACTACTTTACTGGCTACTGGTTGGCCTATTTGAAGTTCAGGGTAGTAGGCCTACACATGGCTACATAGTAAATTTATCGTTTGTGTTAGGGTGACCATCCTCTTTTCTGGGCAGTTTCAGCCCCATTTCAGGTGTGCCGACTTTGCAGGCTACAAAAAAAGGTCAATTCTGTCAGCAAGACGCATCAGTTAATGCAGGCCTAATCAATGGCAATCGCTGAATGTCATTAGGCACACTTTTTGGTGTTTTGTGAACCGATGTCTACTCCCATTCATCAAATGGCGCGAGTGTACATGCATTGCACTGTTTGGATTATTTTGGAGTGGAGAAACATGCACAGGTAGCCTACTTTTTGAAGTGATTTGTTAGCCGTTAAGTTACATCTTTATTAGTGCACCCAATAGATCCGCCCAAATGTCATGGTGTAAGTCGCAATTCTACATGATAGGAGCCCACCACTGTGTCGCTCCTCTTTGAACTTTCCGCCGTCCGACAAACAGAATAAAACAGTTTCCCTGTAACAATAAATCCATCCCACTTACAGCACAATAGAACATGTCAAAATTTGTAGCTCTTTATGAACTCTTGAAACAATCCAAACATAACAATTGAATTCACAGTAACATTAATTTTGTCGATTTAAGTTTCATCAGTCTTCACACCTGGCGTCCTGGCGTCAGTGACCTCAAGACTTCCGTGGGAAAGTATCGTCCCGAGACTGTCACAGATAAGGTGTGACTCTCTCCTGCGAGATGCAAATATACAGCAATCCATCCAAACAATGTCTTGAGTCATCATACTGAGCCTCAGCACCTGTAAGTTGCTAGTCGCGAGCATCACCTTCTCTATTTATTCCATTACACCGATGTTCAGAGAGCTGGAGTAAGGCACCAGGGAATGGGTGACCTGCCGTTGCAGGAGGAGAGTGTGTCTCATTGGGTTCATAAACCCCATTATACCAGTGAGGGGAACAGGACTATGCTTCTTAAGATAGATGGCCTCATTCTCATGTTCTCTGGTGTCTCACAACTTTTTTGATGGATAGATGGATGCATAGAAAATAGATGAAGAGATTAGCTTCAGTCTTTGGTGCTTTTACTGGACAGCGGACTGAACGGCTTTCACAGTTTTCAAAGTGGTCTTGCATTTAAGTTATGATTAATACTAGGAAGGTAATACTGTGGCAGCACTGTGGTTAGAGAAAATGAGAGAGACAGACAGAGACAGACAATACAGTTTGGGTGATAAATTGAGCAAAGAGGAATGGTCCCATTTATTAGATGTTCATGTCATGCAGACTATGCAGACTAGTGCCTGTCCCTCCCCCACCTCATCCCATCCACCCCATTCAATCCCATCCCTGACTCCCTCGGGTCCCATCTCCCAAATTGTCTGAAACATTGGAGCACCCACATTTTCCTCCCCTCCCACACACCTCTACTAAACATTTATAAAGCCTATCTGTGGATAAGGGCACTGTAGTAGACCTGAAACCAACACAGTGCCTTTTGAAGACACAACTGAATCACTAATTCAGTCATAGGCAGGGCTCTAAAGTACACCAAAATATTTTTCCTTGCAACCTGGAGTTTTATTTGAGGAGCACCAGTGTGACTGGTAAACACTACATACTTCCTAGTCAAGTCACTACATACCGTAATTCTCCCTTAAATAGTACTGTGTAACCACTGAGATTTTCGGTGTCTACTAAAAACCTACACAATTCCTACACGTTCAGTATTTAATTATTTTTGAGTAATGCTTACCATTACTGCTGTATGCCTACTCAATAACTATTGAATTACTAATGCATTTGTGTGTAGTGTTGTTTCACTACTAATCAGTAGTGAATTGCTCCTGATGCTTTTTAATTTCTTACATAAACCCTTTTGAATTACTATTGAAAACTGACAGAGTTACTACTGTTTGCCTATTCAAAATGTTATTGTTTCACTACTGTCACTACTAGACTAGTGCACATGTTATTTCTTCAAGATTCTAACTGTAGTTATATCATCAAACAATAAATAATAAGCTTATACAAATATTATTAATTTAAAAAAAAAAAGAGATTAATTACATATTAGATTACATTACATTGTCTTCATTCACCTTTGATTTAACTATCTTCAGATCCTCTTTTTTGTTGCAGCCATATTAACCTTTTACGTAACCTTGCAGAAAATAAAGCCATTATCAGTCATAGGCTAACTGAGGTCGCATAAGACAACACAGAACATTTTAATTTTACCAACAATGGCCTCCAGTCTTCTTATGTTGAGGGCCTCCTTGGCAACCGGTCAAAAGAGGTAAGTAGGGGGTAAGTATGGGTAAGTATACCAATTTGAGCATACTGTACATTTGGATACAAACACATGTACTTATTAGCTAGCATGCTGGGAAACAGGGTCTACATAACTACATTTCAATGGGGCTAGCAAACAGCTAGGCTAAACAAAATATCATTTTGGCTACCAATCTTTTTGTGATGGTAAAAAGTTGTATAAAATGGTTAAACAATAACATGAAAGTATTCAAAAAACAAAAAGGAAAGTTAAACTTACAGATGGGTTATAAAAGACAGGATGGCGAAGGATGGAAGATTACATTCGGGATTGTTAAAAACAGTAGCTAGCTAACAACAACCAACTACTTCCTGTTTTGTCTTCTTCTGTGGTTGCGAAAAGCATGTATAGTAAAGCTGTCATGTTTTGACTACTTATTTACTTCCAATATCATGAAGTAAAAACTCTACCTGATTACTACAGGAAACCCTACTATTTTTCTACTGAACACTACAAAGCCTGTGTATCTTGAGTAGTGCATAAACTACACATTCACTGCACAATCCCTACATGACTTACATAGTCACTATTTTGTGTAGTAATTAAACAATTACTTTTTCATGATGGAGTACAGGTTGTTACCAGTGGTGGTGTAGATCAGCATGTTGTTTGTACAACCGCATATTATCAATCAGATAACCTATTGTAAAATATTTTCAAGTATGATTAGGGTCTACTGGGAAACACTGACTAACACTTTGGTTCCTACTCTGTCATAACTCCTACCTGGCTTTTTAATTTGTTGTCATGCCAAATAACATCAACCATAAAAAAATGTATAATCATTCTATTTCTATGATTCCAACAAGTGAAATTGTAACATTTGGTAGAAAAATTGCAAATTCTATTTTTTGCCAATATCGTGCAGCCTTACTAACAACCTGGTAACTTTACCAATGTATGCGAATATTTGGTGCTACAGAAAGAAAGGAAAATGTATATCTTCTTCATGAGATGTGCTACAAAAGTAAGTAAGATTCATATCCTGTAGATCCAATGTAGACTATATCTCAATCCCTGTGACACAGGGAACCCTTTTTGGTGTTGGGTAGAACCCTCTATGTAGGGTTCCTCAAAGAACTACCTAGAACCCTCTATGAAGGGTTCTACCAATAAAAATGGTATCATCGAAAGGTTATTCCTAGAACTGTCTGTGAAGGGTTCTACCGAGAACCCTTTTATCTTCGGAGGGTGCTTACTAGAACCCTAAATGAACGGTTCCACCAGCTTTATTAGCTATTAACCCTTTAATGTGTGAGTTCCAAATATCTCTAACGGCCGCACCAGCATGAGTTTTTTATGCACATGATGTTAGAACGTTCTCTACATTCCAGAATGTGATTGTTACGCAACAGTACATTTAATACGTGCTGCCCTCAAACCAAAGCACGCAGCCTGTTTTTATTTATAGGCTGTTTTCAACTTGTCAATTTTAAATGATTTTCTAACAAGTTTTTTATTTTCTAAGAACAGTTTGAATTGAGGTGTGTTCCGCCTCATTCATTCACATAAAAGGAGTCATTTTTACTTTTGCTCACCAATTCATTTTTTTGACATTTCTGGCACCGGACAAAATTCCACAACACTTCCCAATTGTTTGTGCAGTTCAAGTCTGCAGACATTTGCTCATCTCCCATCCTGCATACACGTGTTCACATTCACCGTCTGTTGCCTTCATCGCAATCAAAGTTGTTTTCGTTACAAATAATAACTTTAGAAATGTGTACGATTCTATGAAAGTAAGTGCCTTATTACGTTCTAATAGTTTCTGCATGTTGTGTTATGTCGTTTCTACCGTAGCATAATGTTTTTGTGTATATTCCTTATAACCGTGGACACGCAATGTAACGTTACTCATTTCATAACCTTAATGGTGTTATACTTGATGCTTGACTTGTAGCTAGCTACATTCTTCTATTAGCTCTGGAAAACAATGCTAATTGCGTCAGAGAAGTTTTTGCATGTGTTGTATTTTGAAGCTACCCTGGCCTTATGACTCCCAAGTGGCACAGCGTCTCAGTGCTAGAGGCGTCACTACAGACACCCATGTTCAAATCCAGACTGTGTTTCTATCAAAGTAAGCGCCTTATTACATTATAATAGTTTCTGCGTGTCATGTTATACCGTTTCTACTGTAGCTCACTGTGTGTATGGAGCATAATATATTTGTGTATATTCCTTATAACCGCGGACACGCGAGGTAACGTTACTCATCTCATAACCTGTATGGTGTTATATTCAATCGTGCTTATCTAGCTAGTTACATTCTTCTATTAGCTCTGTAAAACAATACTAGTTGCTTCAGAAGTATTGGCTCGTTGTATTTTGAATCTACCCCAGGAAAATATCTTATACAATTTGGTCATTTTCTGAGTGCATTCCACAAAGCTGTTTATGATGCCCGCCTTATCCATTGCCCCCATTTTGAGGTTATAGTCAAGCATGCAGTCTGGTTTGATGTTTCTCTGTCTGGTTTGATGTTTCTCTCTCCCGTCAGGTGGTCCACCTTCCCTGTGGCCAACATGGTTGCTGTATGGACAGTGGAGAGGATATGGACGTCTCGTTTGTCATGCCACTTTACTGCCAGCTGGTTATATTTCTTATTTTGTATAACGGGTCATTTAGGATGGCAGTAGCGTTGTTGATGAAATGCAGCAGAACCAGGAAGCAGTCTTGGGAAAAGAGGGTGGCAAAGAAGGGAGTTGCAAACATAGGATCTCTGCTCCAGTATTCTCTTAGGGAGTTCTTCTTTACTGTCCCCATGAGAAGGACTGTCACCAGGAAGATATTAATTTCACTAATTGTGGTTGTCCCCCCACTACTGGCTCTCTCTTCTCCTGTAGCTCCAAGGCATAGCGATTGGTCTCTGCTATGTCTCCCACCAGCTCCTCCGTCAGAAACAACTTGAAGCACTGCCTCAGATGGAAATGGCAAGGGGTGTTGCACTCCAGACTGGGACTCATTAAAGCAAACAGCAGGGCCAGGAGGGATGAAATGGCTGGCAGCCTTCCAGCTGCCACAGAAGTCCTGTACTTCATCCACTATTGGTCTGCCTCCATCACCACCAGCATCTTCAAATGGAACTAGGACTTTGTCAGTGGCAAGCAGTCCTCAGATTCAAGGTTCTGGCTGGGGGGAAGCTCCTCGCTGTAACTGTCAGAATCGGATTCCTGACTTTGACTCAGACTCATTGTCAGAATTTTTTTAAATCTCCAGAATTTCCCTCATTTGTGAGTTGTCTCCTTTTGAAAGAGATTGCTAATGCTACAGCCTAGCTCATTAGCTACATACATCAACAACAACACTGAATGGCTCAGAGTGGGAATGAGAGGTTACGTGATTTACTGCCTGCACGCACCATTTCTATCAATAAATCACTATCAGAAAATGTTGTGTGGTAATTATTGATATATTTACTATTTTATTCACGTTTTTCAATTACCGGTGATAAATCATGCATTCCGATTTTTGCATAGATTGTAATGGGTACATAGTATGTGTGTAAAATAATTTTCTGAAGGTTGTACTGATTATGATGAGCTAAGCTAATTCCAGCAATGTGTGTGGAGCCATGTTTGTTGACATACAATGCATTCTGGTTTCACGTGATCGTCTGTCGGACCAAGGATGCTATAACAAAATTAGTTGAGTAAGGGTTCACAATTTGTTTGAGAACTTCAGGAAGTGAATGGTGGGATGTGAACGATGGTAGACTTATATTATCCAAGATGGATTAGCAATCAGACGTCTTTGTCCTGTCGTGTTCCTTGTATATATCGTTTTACATCTTTTTCATTGCATATCCTGTAAAATATTTTGCTAAACCTCAACATCTAAATACTCTCCTGCAACCTACCTCACCCAAAGAGGCGTGGATCTACTTTTTTCCCCTAAAGTATTTATATTTACTTGGATCCGGAATCCCTCAACTGAAGCTGGCCAGCTAACTACCAGCTATCAGTCAGCAAACCATTGCCAGAGGTCATCAGCTAACCTTCAGCTTGGAAAGTTCTCGTCAGTTCGAACAACGTGACTCTAACCAGAGCATAACGGACCTGTTATTTTTGTCCCCAGGTTCCTACTGCAAACTGAACATTTTCATCTGGATCTTTACAACTAGCTAACCGCAATCCCGGATGACTACTCCTGGCTAGCGTTTCCATCCCAGAGCAAGCACCTCTTAGCTTGAAACTAGCCCGGCCAGGGCTCCTGTGCTACCACCAAAGCATACTCCGGGGCTACAATATCTGGACCCCTTCTACAGCCGGTACGGGGCATGGAACTCCGCAGATCCCCTATGACTGGAATACCGACATAATCTGCCCGAGGACTCCAACAGACCCCTCAGGCACGACTCCCGCTGAAGGCCCATTATGCTAACCAGCGAGGCCTGCTAGCTACCTAGAGCTACTTGGAACCCAACTAATTCCACGACTGGTCTATCGACGTCACCGCACGAAAAAAAAACCATTGCGACATCCCCCAAAGGCTAACTTTCTAGCCCCTGCTATCTGCTTGCTTGCTAAACCGGTCTGCTAACTGCTAGCTTGCCGGGCCCGGTCTGCTAACTGCTAGCTTGCCTGCCTGGTCTGCTAACTGCTAGCCCTTGCTAACTGCTTGCTTGCTAACCCGGTCTACTAACTGCTAGCTGCCGGCTCCGGCCTGCTAACTTCTAGCTTACCTGCCCAGTCTGTAACTGCTAGCCCATACTAACTGTTTGCTTGCTAACCCGGCCTGCTAACTGCTAACTTGCCCCGGTCTACTAGCTGCTAGCTTGTTTAGCCCCGGCCTACTAACTGTTAGCTTGTTAGCCTGCTAACTGTCGCCAGCCAGCCCAACCACTCACTGGACCCATATGTTCACTTGGCTACGCATGCCTCTCTCTAATATCAATATGCCTTGTCCATTACTGTCCTGGTTAGTGATTACTGTCTTATTTCACTGTAGAGCCTCTACCCCTGCTCAATATGCCTTAACCAACCATGTTGTTCCACCTCCTACATATGCGATGACATCACCTGGTTTAAACATCTCTAGAGACTATATCTCTCTCTTCTTTACTCAATGCCTAGGTCTACCTCCAATGTACTCACATCCTAACTTACCTTTTTCTGTACACTATGCCTTGAATCTATGCTATCGTGCCCAACTGGCTCCTTTTTCTCTCTGTTCTGAACGTGCTAGACGGTCAGTTCGTATTATCTTTAACCGTACCCTTATCCTACTTCTCCTCTGTTCCTCTGGTGATGCGGAGGATAATCCAGGTCCTGCAGTGCCTAGCTCCACTCCCACCCCCCAGGTGCTCTCATTTGTTGACTTCTGTAAACGTAAAAGCCTTGGTTTCATGCATGTTAACATTAGAAGCCTACTCCCTAAGTTTGTTTTACTCACTGCTTTAGCACACTCTGCCAACCCAGATGTCTTAGCCGTGTCTGAATCCTGGCTTAGGAAAACCACCAAAAACCCTGAAATCTCCATTGCTAACTATAATGTTTTCCGCCAAGATAGAACTGCCAAAGGGGGCGGTGTTGCAATCTACTGCAAAGATAGCCTGCAGAGTTCTGTATTACTATCCAAGTCTGTACCCAAACAATTCGAGCTTCTACTTCTAAAAATTCACCTTTCCAGAAACAAGTCTCTCACTGTTGCCGCTTGCTATAGACCTCCCTCTGCCCCCAGCTGTGCCCTCGGTACCATATGTGAATTGATTGCCCCCCATTATCTTCTGAGCTCGTGCTACTAGGTGACCTAAACTGGGACATGCTTAACACCCCGGCCATCCTACAAACTAAGCTTGATGCCCTCAATCTCACACAATTGATCAATGAACCTACCAGGTACAATCCCAAATCAGTAAACACGGGCACCCTCATAAATGTCATCCTAACTAATTCGCCCTCCAAATATACCTCTGCTGTTTTCAATCAAGATCTCAGCGATCACTGCCTCATTGCCTGCATCCGTAATGGGTCTGCGACCAAACGACCACACCTCATCACTGTCAAAAGCTCCCTGAAACACTTCTGCGAGCAGGCCTTTCTAATCGACCTCGCCGGGGTATCCTGGAATGACATTGACCACATCCCGTCAGTAGATGATGCCTGGTTATTCTTTAAAAGTGCCTTCCTCACCATCTTAAATAAGCATGCCCCTCTCAAAAAATGGATATATAAATAGATATAGATATATTCCTTGGTTCACTCCATACCTGTCTGCCCTTGACCAGCACAAAAACATCCTGTGGCGTTCTGCATTAGTATCGAATAGCCCCAGTGATATGCAACTTTTCAGGGAAGTTAGGAACAAATATACACAGGCAGTTAGAAAAGCTAAGGCAAGCTTTTTCAAACAGAAATTTGCATCCTGTAGTACTAACTCAAAAAGGTTCTGGGACACTGTAAAGTCCATGGAGAATAAGAGCACCTCTTCCCAGCTGCCCACTGCTCTGAGGCTAGGAAACACTGTCACTACCGATAAATCCACTATAATTGAGAATTTCAATAAGCATTTCTCTACGGCTGGCTATGCTTTCCACCTGGCTACCTCTACCCCGGTCAACTGCCCGGCACCCTCCACAACAACCCGCCAAAGCCCCCACCATTTCTCCTTTACCCAAATCCAGAGAGCTGATGTTCTGAAAGAGCTGCAAAATCTGGAATCTGTTTTGTCACCAAAGCCCCATACACTACCCACCATTGCGACCTGTACGCTCTCGTTGGTTGGCCCTCGCTTCATACTCGTCGCCAAACCCACTGGCTACAGGTTATCTACAAGTCTCTGCTAGATAAAGCCCCGCCTTATGTTGATGTCTCAACTCAAAACTTTTAAACAATCTTGAAGCATGGATTCCGATTGGTCAGACCAGCGTTGAATAATTATTGTCACGGGTACATCCTGTTTGATCTTCTGCCTATAGGATGGGAGGAGCAAAATGGAGTAGTGGTCAGATTTACCGAAGGTACTGTAGGTCATGGGAGGGCCTTGTATGCATCGTGGAAGTTAGAGTAGCAGTGATCCAGTGTATTGCCCGCACAAGTGCTTCAATCAATATGCTAATAGAATTTAGGTAGCCTTGTTCTCAAATTTGCTGTGTTAAAATCCCCGGCTACAATAAATGCATCAGGATATATGGTTTGCAGTTTGTAGTGAAGTTCTTTGAGGGTCATCGTGGTATCGGCTTGAGGGGAGATATACACAGCTGTGACAATAACCGTTTAGAATTCTCTTGGGAGATAATTTTGTCTGCATTTCATTGAGGAATTCTAGGTCAGGTGAACAAACGGACTTGAGTTTCTGTGTGTTGTAACAATTACATCATGAGTCGTTAATCATTAAGCGTACACCCACGCCCTTCTTCTTCCCAGAGAGACATTTATTTAAAGCATAAATAATCCCATTGGCTGTACCGACTCCAACAACATATCCCAAGAGAGCCATGTTTCTGTGAAACAGAGTATGTTACAATCCCTGATATCTCTCTGGAAAGCAACCCTTGCCCTAATTTCATCTATCTAGAGACTGGACAATGGCGAGTAATATACTCGGAAGCGGTGGGTGGCGTGCACGCCGCTCCGTCTACCTCTTCTGTGACGACATTGTTTTGGGTCGGCCTCTGAAATCAGATCCAATGCCCTGGGTGGTGGTGCGAACAAAGGATCCGCTTCGGGAAAGTCGTATTCCTGGTCGTAATGTTGGTAAGTTGACATCGCTCTGATATCCAATAGTTCTTCCCTGCTGTATGTAATAACACTTAAGATTTTCTGTGCTAACAATGTAAGAAATAATACATTAAAAAAAAACAAAAAAAATACTGCATATTTTCCTAAGGACTCGAAGTGAGGCGACCCTCTCTGTCGGTGCCATCTTGTATAACGGTGCAAGATAGTCACATGTTCATTATGGAGAGGTAATGCAAGGCTTGCTACCTTGACTAGATCCTCCAGAGACATATAGGGCCTGTTGCATTTATTCACATAATAATGAAGTCAGATTGATGAATGTAGTTTATTATTATATTCAACATCATTTTCATTCAAC
The DNA here is from genome assembly GCF_018296145.1 of Oncorhynchus tshawytscha. Lineage (NCBI taxonomy): Eukaryota > Metazoa > Chordata > Actinopteri > Salmoniformes > Salmonidae > Oncorhynchus > Oncorhynchus tshawytscha. The sequence goes on along the minus strand of NC_056457.1, from coordinate 188,055 downwards.
TACATCGGCCCTACTCTGCCTTGGAGACTTCCTTCCATCCTGTCTGTGTGACCTTGCTACCACCCACCGTGGACCTTTTCCTGCCTGCCTGTGTTTGTATGTCCAACACGGAGGATGGAAAGGAACAAAGGGTTTCGTGCTGTTTTTCTCCTCATTAACATCATCAAATATTCAGACAATAGAATAGGGAGGATGGCTGACCACTCTGGCTGCAAATAAGGCCACTCCAAAATGTAATAACCACTGGTCCCTGTGTTCAGAGCCAAATGGATATTTCAGAAGTGCTTGGCGTGCCATTAGGGAGACACTACGGCTGTGTCACAAATAGCACCCAATTTTCTACATGGTGCATTACTTTTCGATCCCCTCTGAAGTTCTCAGGGTAAAGGGATACAGCGGTATAGAAGCAGGTATATTTACTGCTTGAAGAGGGAAAAAAAGGGTATTTCAGTGAAAAAATATGTGGAGCAAGCAAAGTTTAACCAGATTAGAAACTCATCCTTTTCAAATCCACTTGGCCAAACTGTGGTCCTTCCCTTTGATGTTTCTCCTGAGAAGAACTGTGCTGTGTGAGTGTGTCTGTGTGTGCGAGTGTGTATGCCTGTGTGCATGTTCCTTTCCTGGGGGAGATGAATTCACAATGTAATGAAAAATGGTGCAGGTGGTTATTTCGCCTTCGCAGAAGGCAGGAATCATGGGCACAAGCAAGCAATGGGCATACACAGGTAGGCAAACAGGCAGGTGAATCAAAACTAGGACTGAAGGTTATAACTGGTTCTCACAAACAAGCTAGGAAAAGGCTTTATAGAGTCAAAACAAACAATACCTCACAAAGGCACAAACAGATTGAACTGAACTAAATAAGGAGCTGATGACAACAGGTGTGAGTAACTAACACAGGTGAAATCAATGAACTAAAATGAAAGACAGGGCTACATTCAAGAACACAGAGAAACAGGGATACATTCAAGGACACAAGGTTGGCTAAGAAAATAAATACAGAACCTGACATAGGTATTAGGACCTTTCGTGTATAGCTTTCGCTGCTGCCTACGCACGGCTGACAAAATGGAAAGTGTAATAAGCCGCTTTGCGTTTTACATTAATGCATTAATCCTCTGGTCATCGGTACAATTTTATCCCGTTCAAGTGAAATAAATAGAATGTTAATCTGGGCCTCTCTCTTTTTCAGGACCACTGAAAAGAGAGAGAGAGAAAGAGAGAAAAGTAGAGAGAGGAAGTGAAAGAGAGAGCGGGAGAGAGAAATGGATGACAGAATCACAAAACCAATTACGAAGCCTATTGGTAAGAATGGATGAAATGCGATATGCATCATATGAGGGGAACGGTAGAGAACGGCAGTGCCCCCTCATTCTGCTATATTGAAAATGGCTACATTAACGTCACTATGCATCGATCCCAAATAGCACCCTATTCCCTATACAGTGCACTACTTTTGATCAGGGTCAAAAGTAGTGCACTATAGAGGGAATAGTGTGCCATCCAGGACCAATCCAAGACTATGGCACTAATTAAAACTATAGGCAGGACCCTAGAGAAGTACAAGCTATTTTTATACCAATCTTGTTCAATCACCGCTTCTGGACCAAAAGCCTACAGTCCGATCCTTGTATATTTCATTCCTCTTTATATGGGTAAGTGAAGTTTTGTAGGAGTCTATTAAACACTTCAGTCAATATATATTGTCTCCAATGTCTAACTGTAATTGCTTACTAAACTGCTAAAGTTACTGACTCCTTATACTGCAATGTGGTTCTAAAAGTGTATCAGAGCTATGTAAGAGTTTGGATCCAATGCACTCAAAGTAAGTGCTCCACAAATGCTAGCTAATATATTGTTACTGTTATTTCATCTATAGTTTATAATATCCTCTGTTGATCACCTCAAATCCTCTGTCAATTAATCTTCTCCTCTAAATATAGTTCAGAAAGCACCTTCAGGTGTCATTTCCATCAGGGTGGCATTCAGAGAAACAAATCAATAGAATTCAAATCAAATCAAATTGTATTTGTCACATACACATGGTTAGCAGATGTTAATGCGGCTGTAGCGAAATGCTTGTGCTTCTAGTTCCGACAATGCAGTAATAACCAATGAGTACTCTAACCTAACAATTCCACAACTACTACCTTATACACACAAGTGTAAAGGGATAAAGAATATGTACATAAAGATATATGAATGAGTGATGCTACAGAACGGCATAGGCAAGATGCAGTAGATGGTATCGAGTACAGTATATACATATGAGAGGAGTAATGTATGGTATGTGAACATAAAAGTGGCAGAGTTTTAAAGTGGCTAGTGATACATGTATTACATAAAGATGGCAAGATGCAGTAGAGTACAGTATATACATATACATATGAGATGAGTAATGTAGGGTATGTAAACATTATATTAAGTGGCATTGTTTAAAGTGGCTAGTGATACATTTTTTTCCATCAATTTCCATTATTAAAGTGGCTGGAGTTGAGTCAGTATGTTGGCAGCAGCCACTCAATATTACTGGTGGCTGTTTAACAGTCTGATGGCCTTGAGATAGAAGCTGTGTTTCAGTCTCTCGGTCCCTGCTTTGATACACCTGTACTACCACTGCCTTCTGGATGATAGCAGGGTGAACAGGCAGTGGCTCGGGTGGTTGTTGTCCTTCATGATCTTTATGGCCTTCCTGTGACATCGGGTGGTGTAGGTGTTCTCGAGGGCAGGTAGTTCGTCCCCGGTGATGCGATGTGCAGACCTCACTACCCTCTGGAGAGCCAAACGGTTGTGGGTGGAGCAGTTGCCGTACCAGGCGGTGATACAGCCCGACAGGATGCTCTCGATTGTGCATCTGTAGAAGTTTGTGAGTGCTTTTGGTGACAAGCCGAATTTCTTCAGCCCCCTGAGGTTGAAGAGGTGCCTTCTTCACAACACTGTCTGTGTGTGTGGACCAATTCAGTTTGTCGGTGGTGTGTACGCTGAGGAACTTAAAACTTACTACCCTCTCCACTACTGTCCCGTTGATGTGGATAGGGGGTGCTCTCTCTGCTGTTTCCTGAAGGCCACAATCATCTCCTTTGTTTTGTTGACGTTGAGTGTGAGGTTATTTTCCTGACACCACACTCCGAGGGCCCTCACCTCCTCCCTGTATGTCGTCTCGTCATTGTTGGTAATCAAGCCTACCACTGTACTGTCGTCCGCAAACTTGATGATTGAGTTGGAGGCGTGCATGGCTACGCAGTCGTGGGTGAACAGGGAGTACAGGAGAGGGCTCAGAACGCACCCTTGTGGTGCCCCAGTGTTGAGGATCAGCAGGGTGGAGATGTTGTTACCTACCCTCACCACCTGGGGGCGGCCCGTCAGGAAGTCCAGTACCCAGTTGTACAGGGTGGGGTCGAGACCCAGGGTCTTGAGCTTGATGACGAGTTTAGAGGGTACTATGGTGTTAAATGCTGAGATGGAGGCCATGAACAACATTCTCACATAGGTATTCCTCTTGTCCAGATGGGTTAGGGCAGTGTTGTTGCGATTACGTGTCTGTTGACCTATTGGGGCGGTAAGCAAATTGGAGTGGGTCTAAGGTGTCAGGTAGGGTGGAGGTGATATGGTCCTTGACCAGTCTCTCAAAGCACTTCATGATGACGGAAGTGAGTACTACGGGGCGGTAGTCATTTAGCTCAGTTACCCTAGCTTTCTTGGGAACAGGAACAATGGTGGCCCTCTTGAAGCATGTGAGAACAGCAGACTGGGATACAGATTGATTGAATATATCTGTAAACACACCAGCCAGCTGGTCTGCGCATGCTCTGAGGATGCGCCTGGGGATGCCGTCTGGGCCTGCATCCTTGCGAGGGTTAACATGTTTAAATGTTTTACTCACGTTGGCTGCAGTGAAGGAGAGTCCGCAGGTTTTGGTAGCGGGCCGTGTCAGTGGCACTGTATTGTCCTCAAAGCGAGCAAAGAAGTTATTTTGTCTGTCTGGGAGCAAGACATCCTGGCCCGCGACGGGGCTGGTTTTCTTTTTGTACTCCGTTATTGACTGTAGACCCTGCCACATACCTCTTGTGTCTGAACCGTTCAATTGCGACTCTACTTTGTCTCTATACTGACGCTTAGCTTGTTTGATTGCCTTGCAGAGGGAATAGCTACACTGTTTGTATTCGGTCATGTTTCCGGTCACCTTGCCCTGGTTAAAAGCACCGAATCAGCGTATTCGTCAATGTTGTTGTTGGACGCAATGCGGAACATATCCCAATCCACATGATCGAAGCAGTCTTGAAGCGTGGAATCAGATTGGTCGGACCAGCGTTGAACAGACCTGAGCGCGGGAGCTTCTTGTTTTAGTCTCTGTCTGTAGGCTGGAAGCAACAAAATGGAGTCATGATCAGCTTTTCCGAAAGGAGGGCGGGGGAGGGCCTTAAATATGTTGCGGAAGTTAGAATAACAATGATCCAGGGTTTTACCAGCCCTGGTTGCGCAATCGATATGCTGATAGAATTTAGGGAATCTTGTTTTCAGATTAGCCTTGTTAAAATCCCCAACTACAATGAATGCAGCCTCAGGATATGTGGTTTCCAGTTTACATAGAGTCAAATAAAGTTTGTTCAGGGCCATCGATGTTTCTGCTTGGGGGGGAATATATACGGATGTGATTATAATTGAAGAGAATTCCCTTGGTAGATAATGCGGTCGACATTTGATTGTGAGGAATTCTAAGTCAGGTGAACAGAAGGACTTGAGTTCCTGTATGTTGTTATGATCACAACACATCTCGTTAATCATAAGGCCCCTCTTCTTACCAGAAAGATGCTTGTTTCTGTCGGCGCGATGTGTGAAGAAACCAGCTGGCTGCACCGACTCCGATAGCATCTCTCGAGTGAGCCATGTTTCCGTGAAGCAAAGAACAGTACAGTCTCTTATGTCTCTCTGGAATGCTACCCTTGCTCGGATTTCATGAACTTTGTTGCCAAGAGACTGGACATTGGCGAGTCGTATGCTAGGGAGTCGTGAGCGAAATGCCCGTCTCCGGAGCCTGACCAGAAGACCGCTTCATTTGCCCCTTTTACGGCGTCGTTGTTTTGGGTCGCTGGCTGGGTTCCAATCCATTGTCCTGGGTGGAAGGCAAAACACAGGATCCGCTTCTGGAAAGTCATATTCCTGGTCATAATGATGGTGAGTTGACGTTGCTCTTATAACCCACCCACCCCCCACATACACAAATCAATTTAATCAGGCTTTTCCTCCAGACATGCTTCGCATGCAAACAGTGTCAGCGACGTTGTGTCAGCGACGATTTGACTGCCTGCAGCTCTCACACACACAACCCCCAATTCTGAGAGGGAACTTTAACATCACCTGTGGTCCTAACATGCACCCACATGTACACACATGTACACAGACCCACAGGCTTCTCTAACTCTTCAGCTCGGTAGCTACTAGTATGGGCCACTGTCCACTCTGCCTCAGTGGTCGGTCAAGGGGGAATAAAAGCCAGCGCAAGTCCACTCAAAGAGGTGGGAAACGAGGCAACAGCAGGAAACGCACAGCATTGGCCGGCCGGCTGCAGAAACACACACACACACACACACACGCAGAAACGAGAGAGAGCAATGTGAGTGGCTCTTGTCTGGAGAGAGAGAGAGATGGAGGATGGAGGGATGGATGGACTGGAGAGTGGAGATGTAGGAAGGAGAGAAGGGGGAGGACTGGAAAGTGGAGAAGCAGGATGGAGGGAGGAACAAAGAGGACTGAGAGTGAAGATGGAGGGAAGGGAGAGGAATGGAAAGTGGAGATGCAGGATGGCGGATACAGGGATGGAGGTAGGAATGGAGAGTGCACATTGCCTCCCTCATCAACTCTGATCATGGCTACCTGCCTGAACAGTCTTCCATTACCAGCCTTCACAACCAGCCAAACATATTCCCTCCATTTCTCTACTAAAATAGACACTTTACCTGGCACGACTAACTGCCATCAAGAAATGCTTGAAAGTAGATCTAGATATTATAGTGCAGGCTAGAAACACAATCCGTTTCAGCTTTGTTAGAATAATACAGTGCCTTCAGAAAAAATAATCCCTTTTAAATTCAGGATGTAACAAAACAAAATGTGGAAAAAGTCAAGGTGTGTAAATACATTCTGAAGGTATTGAACGTAGGTATGTCAGTGCTAGCTACCAAACGTTTCCATGGGAACTGGATGCTTGTCAGGATATAAACATTGTCAATTCTGAGGATTTCAAAAAATGCTAAATATATACATTTATAACAATCATTAAAAAAAAGAGCAAAAATCCAAAATAGAATAACTTTGATAACAAAATTTTGGCCGAAATGAAGTACGTGGGAAGATAAGTATTTCTACTGTGCAGAAAGAAAGACAGGGAAGATTAGCTAAACACTGGGGCTAGAGTGTATGTGTCTGTTGGCAGAACTCTGGAGGGCTTTCCAACAACATTTACTGTGTAGCAGAACAATTAACAGAGCTAGACCTCAGGACACCAAACACACAGGAACATGCACACAGGCAGGATTAGATTAGGCTGGTGCATGTGGCCCATAAATAGGGTGGGTCTCCAGTGTGCCCTGTCACGGCTCGTTTAGGGGTGCTCTGGGTAACGTTGTCCCTTAGGGGGACGTAAACACACACACCCATGCACACACATACACAAATCACCAACTGTAAAAGTTTTCTGAAGTCTGATTTAATTTGCTTTATTTTTTTTCCAGGTTGGGAACCAATCTGGATTATCAGTAGTTTTCATCGGAGCCGAGGACTGTAAGGATGGGAACTTTGTCTACAGCATTGTTGGGGTGTGAAACGGCATGAAAACACACAGGCAGAGCTTTGTGTAGAACAGTAGCTTTAAACCTGACAACACAACAGAACAGCCAAACACACCTTGCTAGGAGGATACAGAGAAACATGTGAGGCAGCAACACAGTAACACACTGTTTATTTGTTTGTTGCTTCCCTTTCCTCTATTCCTCTGCTGTCCTGCCAAGGTAGTAGTGAAGCAGAAAGCCCAATGCAGCTCAACAGCGCTACTACACATCCCAGAGGCTAAGGGAATTCCACTTTGTACTTTTGCCTGCCTGAACCAGCACCATGGTTTTCTAGACACACATTTACACCACACTCTGAGAGTATGAAGGAGCGCCCTGTAGTGGGTGACAGCAACCGTGGAGATTCATCGCTGTTTTCTAATCTAGCAGCCAGCGACATAAAGGTACTGCAGCACCACTCACCCTGTACCACTCACACAAACAGACGCAAACTCACAGACACACTCTACGGAGCCAAATTCAACAACCACCAAACCTTGTAAAAGTGACTTTCTGCCTATCAGTTTTTCTCTGATGGTAGCTCCTGTCTCATAACACAAAACGCTACAAGCTTTTCTATCACATTGTGTTTTATTAGTTCACACAACATTTTCACACAAATTCTAATTACGTCATTGCATAGTTTTGTGCCCGCATCTCGGAAGTTACGATTTGTCCGAAAGTGAAAACAAAGGACCAAGAAGGACTACCTAGCTCTACCTGTCCCTGTGTTAGTCTGCTTATTCTTAATATAAGGTACAATATGAGACTAGATCCTGTGTTCTGTTCGAGTTTTGTAGCACACTGCAAATGGAACTTGGAGTCTTAGGCATGCATCTTGTGCCCTCTAGTGCATCTCACACAAAAATCTCTCTCTCTCTCTCTCCCTCATACCCTTCACTCTTTACAACCTGTGCCAGTCTCTGTTACCAAGACAACCATCTCTCTCTCGACTATGTACAAAAACAAACAGAGGTGAATCATATGCCAGATAGTGATATCACAGATAGGTGCATAGCCTAGCGGGCAAGTAGCCTAGTGTTGAGGAGTGTTGGGCCAGTAACCAAAAGGTTGCTGGTTTGAATCCCCAAGCCGACTAGGTAAAACATCTGTCAATATGCCCTTGAGCAAGACACTTAACACTAAGTGTTCTAAATAAGAGCATCTATGAAAATGTCTATGATATGATACTTCAGTTAAACATCCTGGGAAAACGGTATAAATCCTCCAGCTACAAAGCACATAAAGATCCATCTGCAATCACTCAGTGATATTCATTTTTTTAAATTATACTGTTTTCAAACATTAGTTACTAGCCAAATATTTCCCAGGTCGTTGCTGCAAATGGGAACATGTTCTTAGTCAACCTATCTGGTAAAATAGAGGGTTAAATACATTTAAATGTATTTAACCCCCTATTTATCAAAGTGTGAAATAAGGACAACTCAGCCCAGTGCTGTATATGGGGTCCTCCTAGGGAATGTGGCTGTCTGCACTCCCATAACCTCAATTATTCAGTATTAGACCTGCATTGATTTACTGTTATATTGACTTACTGAGTCACTGCTCCCTGGAACGTGGGGACTGGGGGTGGCTGTTGGCATTGTATGTTTTACAGGGGGGAAAGACTGGGAGGAATGGAAGTTGGTAAGAGAAAGGATATGGATCCCTTGGAGGAGATACGGGCCTAATTAAGATAGGTCTTATCAACCGTCAGAGTGATCAATGAAGACGACGGAGCTCAAATAGGGTTCGTCCGAAATAGCGCCATATTCCAAGTATAGTGCACTACTTTTAGGGCTTTGGTCAAAAGTATTGCACTACAAAGTGACTAGACTGCTAGTTCTGATGATGTCTTAGCATGTACTATCATGGGCTTAGCTTTCCCTAACGACCTTGGGAATGGGTCAGGGGGTTGGAGGGGCCTCAGTGACATGTTGTTTAGGGGCTGAAGGGTTCCCACGACGATGCCAAGTTTTTTAAAAAGGAGGAATAATATTTGTGTATGTGAATGAAAAATGCTGAGGATGTCAGATGTGTATGCAGGCAATGAGACTAATTGATTGAGGATAAGTGTTATTCATGTTTAGGTTTTGGGGGAAGGGTTGGGAAAGGGGGAGGGGGGTAGGTTCTCAGGGGGGGGGACTTTCTGAGTGCATGCCACCCCCTTTCAAATGCTGACCTCAGCAAAACAAAAACTTGGGAAAAAGTGAACATGCATGCTAATTGTTTTCTTTACGTCAACGGTGTGAAAGAAAAAGACAGCCATTCAGCCAAATCCTGCTTTATCATTCATTCATTTTTACTGGAAGTCTTTCAGTCAGATACTCAGCCTGACAGGCAAGGTTGGGCCAAGGAGACAACTACTCTAAAAAAGAACACTTCTACCACCTCTGCCCTTGAGGAGATTTTCTTCTGTTGGGGTGAGGGAGCAAGGAGCAGGCAGGGAAGCGCGGCCCCAGCCCATGCCAGGACGGGGGCTGGGGAGGGCTTGGGAGGGCTGGAGGGAGAGGGCTAAGAGGGCTTGGCAGTGTGCAGCTGTTTGCAGCTCCACTACGCCTCCTAATCAGCACTAATTGGCAGTTGAGATGACAGGCTTGGGTCTGAGCCGACCACAGAGAGAGTTTACTGCTGTCTCCTCCACTACAGGAGCACTCGCTGCACTACCTCCATCCCAGTCCCCAGAGCAAGGTCAACCTCAGCCACCCGCACTGGAGCTACTCACAAAACATTGCTCTCTGTCTTCTCTTTCTGACAGAGAGGAGATAAAGGGTGCCTGCCTGCCTGCCTGCCTGCCTGCCTGCCTGCCTGCCTGCCTGCCTGCCTGCCTGCCTGCCTGCCTGCCTGCCTGCCTGCCTGCCTCTAAGCAGCATTTAAAAAGTAATATATTAATTACATTAACATTTCAACAGGATGTCAGTAAGGTCATCCAGATACATTTAGTTAATACTGGTCTGAATTATAGGCCTATTAAAAAGTTTTGTAAAAACCTTGAAGTGACGTTCCTTATGATCTTTGATATGTCATTTTGGCAGAGCAGACCCTGCTTAGACTCAACTTGAAAAAAACATCCATTCCACAAAACAGAAAAGATTCACACAAAAGGCTAAAAGCCATCACACAGTCAGTTAGTAGCATGATTATAAAGCAGATTGTGGATTACACTGTCAGCCCAATGTGTGTTGGAGAGGAGGGCACACTTCATACCTCAACACAGAGAGAGAGGTGATGTATCTACTTCCATAATCCGTCAATGAGGAGTGAAACTGATCGTTCACACATCCGTCCTCCCTTCTTTAGCTCTCTGTACATGCCTACCGCTCAGCCCTGTCCCCTGGGTACCTACCTCCGGAACGCTGTCTGAATCTTAATCTCAGAGAGAGAGCAACTTTGCATCTAGACTTAACGGAGATCATTTTATGACTATCGAGGTTTAATGAGATGCTCTATTGAAGCCTTACAGTTCATTTCCTATGCTATTAAGCTAGCATGGGGTAGCGAGCAGGGGTATATGAAACGAAAGAGTGAGAGAGGGTTGGAGAGAGACAGGGGGGATAGAAGAGTGGGAGAAATAGAGAGGGGGGACTGGGAGAGATGAGAGTGAGAGAGAGGGAAAAATAAAGGAATGTGAGAAAGACAGAGAGAGAGGGAAAAAAAGAGAGAGAATGAAAGGCATCGCACACACTAACCCTCTATACCAGAGAGGCCTGTCTCTGTGTTGGCCAAACAGAGCCAACCTGAGCTGCACCAGGCCGTGCCAAGACCAGCAGGGACCAAGTCGTGGGCACCCTACAGACTATACAGCTGCATATCCCCCCAGCCGTTCTCTCAATGGATCCCGCTGAAAACTGGGAAACTGGAGTGCGCCACAGGAGACAAAACGTCAGCTCCCCCAGGACAGCGGTGTGTGTGTGTGTGTGTGTGTGTGTGTGTGTGTGTGTGTGTGTGTGTGTGTGTGTGTGTGTGTGTGTGTGTGTGTGTGTGTGTGTGTGTGTGAGGCAGCTGTAACCACGAGGTGCAACACAAAGCCTCCATAGAGGACTATTCTCCTTCAGAAGGTGTGTAGGATGCAAGCCTCTTCTCTCAGTAAATCATCAGAGGATTTCTCCATCGTAAAACAAGGCCCTGTCATGTCCTGATAGGTAGTTGACAGATACTGTATGTGTAAGACGACTTGATAAGAAATATCAGCATGGAAATATAGAGAAAAAGAAAACCTAGCCCTGTACCCACACACACACAACCTTAAAGGCCAAAAAGGACAAGGCTTCTGGAAAATAAATCTGTTGGCGCCTTGTGGGATGCATTGTTTTTTTCAAACATTGTTTTGTTGAGGGCCAAGGTACACTTCTTCTGAGTCTTAGTTACTGGCATTTCAAACATACCTAACAAAAAATGAAGACTAAGCACAACTTTAGCAATATGTGGTAATAGTGCAGTCGTAAGGTCAAGTGTAGGTAGTTGGAGAGGAAAGGGTCTGTATTCATAGAGCATCTCAGCGTATGAGTGCTGGTCTAGGATCAGTTTTGCTTTTTAGATTATAATGAATAATGAATAAGATTACATGGACAGCACTTCTAATCTGAGACGCTAAAGCTGCTCTTGAGGAGGAGGAGGAGGAAAGTCAGGTCTTTGAAGATGGTCTGCATCACATCACACAGTCTAACTGGCTCAAATTACAGTAACTTTGAAGGTGATGTCATCATGACCAAATCTGGTCTGGATCCTAACCTGCGGGTCCCTGTCTGGCACTCATACAAACTTGTGGTCACCTCATGGAGAATGTTAGACAGAACACCCCTGAACGATGGTGTGGTGTGTGTGTGTGTGTGTGTGTGTGTGTGTGTGTGTGTGTGTGTGTGTGTGTGTGTGTGTGTGTGTGTGTGTGTGTGTGTGTGTGTGTGTGTGTGTACGTCCCCCTAATGGACAATGCTACCCAGAACACCCCTAAACAAGCCCTGACAGGGCACACCAGAGGCACACCCTATTTATGGGCCACATGCACCAGCCTATTGCAGCCCACTCCTGTTCCTCTCCTATTAGCAGTCTCTCACACCAATTAACACTGCAGCAGCCATTCAGGACTGATACACAATGTGTGTTTGCAATTAATGAAAGGACACATGGGTACTTTTGGCAGGAATAACTTTATGACAGTGGACCAGTCACCATACCAAATGACTAACTAACCCTAATGAATGGGAATGAAGGGAAAATAGGTGAATTTGAAGCAAATATTCAAGAGCTAAGATAGGTCTGTGAGGGAATGTCAGCAAACCGCTGAGGTCTACTTTAGAGGATATGTTAGTTGGATCAACATAGGCAGTTCCCACCATCGCCCCTTTCAGCGTGGAGGGGTTTGGTGTGCTCAGCTCAATAGCGAAATTATAAAGCCAAACACCGCTGTTAAGCAACTAACCATTGCAGGGAGAACTTTCTGACATTGACTAACATTCCTTTAGTAACTATAAGAGATGGACTGACAATGTTTACATCATTGTAGTCAGAATAGAGACCACACCTCATAGATCATATGAAAACAGAGCACACACACGCACACGTCACGCACACCCCCATACACTCATACACAGACTCACTTATCACTGGATGTGAGAGTCTGTAGGGGGTCAACACACACCTCCGACCTCCCCATGTCTACATAGTGCTTAACTATATGATGTTATTTATTTTATTTTATTTAACCAGGAAGGGCTCATTGAGATTTTAAATCTCTTTTTCAAGAGCGTCCTGGCCAAGATAGGCAGCACCAAGTCATAACACAATTAGAGACAGACATGAAAAACTACACAAGTAAAACTACTAATCTAGTAAAAACCGTAGAATTCACAAGAGTATAACAAAGTCATGATGATCAGTATTGATCCAGTAATTAATTGATTTCTGCACGGACTAACTGACTAGCCAACGGGTGAGCCATATGCGGAGCTCATTATTTAGTATGCATTATTCATATACTTTACCAGTAGTATAGACCCATACATCCCAGAAATATTGGTCAATATTGGCAATAGAGGGCAATAAGGAGGAAGTCAAGGCCACAACAGGCTTTGTGATTCCTCCATTAGAAAATGTAATCACACATATTGTAATAAGGCATCCAAGAAACGTATGTTAATGTTTGTAGGGTCTGTCCGCTTCTTCAATTAAAATGTTAACATGCAAATTGCTAAAACTATGAGCAAAATACTGTATTGAAGGGTGTTTAATTCTGCGATTGTGTTTGATTCAATACCAAAACATCCACCAGATGACATTGCAAAGGTGCTACAAATCAGACTGTTTGTATACCGAGTTCAAAATGAAGGATTGAATAGCAGACAGAGGAAAAGCAGGCATAGGCAGAGACCAATGGCCTTGCTTTATCTCTCCAATAAGATAGAGTAGTGTTTTATGTGCTATATTTTTGGAGATGCATCACACAGATAACATTTACTCACTGTTAAACAGTAACCGGACAAGGGCTTGGTTTGAGAAGCTAACCTATCCCTGAGAACATTGCACAGATAAATGTCACTATAATGATCAAAGTATGTATAATGAATCATTTGGCGGGGGGAATGGCTAACGATTTACGTACTCATAACCAACTGTGCTATTTAGTTCATTTTTTTGCATTGTTTGTAACTTATTTTTTAACTTATTTTGAGGGCAAGACGAGAGGTGGGGGTGTGTGTCTATTTGTCAATAACAGCTGGTGCACGATGTCTAATATTAAAAAAGTCTTGAGGTATTGCTTGCCTGAGGTAGAGTACCTTATGATAAGCTGTAGACCACACTATCTTCCAAGAGAGTTCTCATCTATATTATTCATAGCCATCTATTTCCCACCACAGAACGATGCTGGCACTAACACCGCACACAACCAACTCTATAAGGACATAAGCAAACAAGAAAATGCTAATCCAGAAGCGGCGCTCCCAGTGTCCGGGGACTTTAATGCAGGCATATTTAAATCGGTTTTTACCTAATTTCTACCAGCATGTCACATGTGCAAGAAAAAAAACTCCAGACCACTTTAACTCCACAAACAGAGATGCATACAAAGCTCTCCACCGCCCTCCATTTGGCAAATCTGATCATTCCATCCTACCGGTTCCTGCTTACAGGAAAAAACTAAAGCAGGAAGTACCAGTGACTCGCTCAATACGGAAGTGGTCAGATGAAGCAGATGCTACGGTACCGGACTGTTTTGCTAGCGCAGACTGGAATATGTTCCCGGGATTCATCAAATGGCATTGAGGAGTATACCACTTCAGTCACCAGCTTCATCAATAAGTGCATCAACGATGTCGTCCCCACAGTGAAAGTACGTACATGTTTCAACCAGACCACCATAGTCCCTGTGCCCAAGGAAGTGAAGTTCACCTGCCTAAGTGATTACCGCCCCGTAGCATTCAAGTCGGTAGCCATGAAGTGATTTGAAAGGCTGGTTATGGCTCAAATCATGCGAACTGGGAATTGTTCCAGGGTAGCCTCAGAGAATAACATTGATTTATACGCGGACTCTGTGAGTGAGTTTATAAGGAAGTGCATTGGAGGTGTTGTACCCACTGTGACTATTAAAACCTACCCTAACCAGAAAACGTGGAAAGATGTTGTCATTCGCACAAAACGGAATGTGCAAACCACCGCATTTAACCATGGAAGATGACAGGGAATGTAGCCGAATACAAACAGTGTAGTTATTCCCTCTGCTTGACAATCAAACAAGCAAAATGTCGGTATAGGGACAAAGTGGAGTCGCAATTCAACGGCTCAGACATGAGACGTATATTGCAGGGTCTACAGGCAATTACGGACTACAAAAAGAAAACCAGCGACGTCACAGACACCGACGTCTTGCTTTCAGACAAGCCAAACACCTTGCCAGCTTTGACGACAATACAGTGCCACCAACGCGGCCTGCTACCAACGACTGTGGGCACCCCCTTTCCTTCTCTGTGGCTGACGTGAGAAAGACATTTAAACATGTTAACTCTCGCAAGGCTGCTGGCCCAGACGGCATCCCTAGACGCATCTACAGAGCATGAGCAGACCAGCTGGCTGGTGTGTTTACGGACATATTTAAATGCTCTCTATCCCAGTCTGCTGTTCCCACATGATTCGAGTTGGCCACCATTGTCCCTGTACAAAAAAGGCAAAGATAACTGACCTAAATTACTATCGCCCCATAGCACTCGCTTCTGTCATCATGAAGTACTTTGAGAGACTAGTCAAGGATCATACAACCTCCACCTTACCTGCCACACTAGACCCACTTCAGTTTGCATACCGCCCCAACAGGTCCACAGACGATGCAATCGCCATCACACTTCACACTGCCCTATCCCATCTGGATAAGAGGAATACTTATGGAAGAATGCTGTTCATAGACTACAGCTCAGCATTCAACACCAGAGCACCCTCCAAGCTCATCATTAAGCTTGATGCCCTAGGTCTCAACCCCAACCAGTGCAATTGGGTCCTGGACTTTCTGACGGGCTTTCCCCAGGTGGTGAAGGTAGGAAACAACATCTCCACTTCGCTGATCCTCAACCCTGAGGCCCCACAAGGGTGTGTTGTCAGCCCCCTCCTGTACTCCCTGAACACCCATGACTGTGGGGCCATGCACGCCTCCAACTCAATCACCAAGTTTGCAGACGACACAACAGTAGTGGGCTTGATTACCAACAATGCCGAGACAGCCTGCAGGGAGGAAGTGAGGGCCCTCAGAGTGTGGTGTCAGGAAAACAACTTCTCACTCAACGTCAACAAAACAAAGGAGATGATTGTAGACTTCAGGAAATGGCAGAGGGAGCACCCCCCTATCCACATCGAAGCGACAGTAGTGGAGAAGGTGGAAAGTTCCTCAGCGTACACATCACATACAAACTGAATTGGTCCACCCACACAGACAGTGTGGTGAAGAAGGCGCAAGAGTGTCTCTTCAACCTCAGGTGGCAGAAGAAATGTGGCTTGTCAACAAAAACCCTCACAAACTTTTACAGATGCACAATTGAGAGCATCCAGTCAGGCCTGGTACGGCAACTGCACTGCCCTCAACTGCAACAATCTCTAGAGTGTGGTGTGGTCTGCACAACGCATCACCGGGGTCAAACTCCCTACCCTCCAGGACACCTACAGCACCCAATGTCAAAGAAAGGCCAAAAAGTTTATAGACAACAACCATCCGAGCCACTGTCTGTTCACCCCGCTATCATCCAGAATTCGAGGTCAGTACAGGTGCATCAAAGCTGGGACCGAGAGACTGAATAACAGCTTCTATCTCAAGGCCATCAGACTGTTAAACAGCCATCACTAACACAGAGGGGCTGCTGCCTACATACAGACTCAAAATATTGGCAACTTTAAGAAATGGATCACTAGTCCCTTTAAAGAATGGCACTTTAATAATGTTTACATATCTTACATTACTCATCTCATATGTATATACTGTATCTTATACAATCTTTTGCATCTTGCCTATGCCGCTCGGTCATTGCTCATCCATATACTTTTGTACATATTCTTATTCCATCCCTTTATATTTGTGTGTATTAGGTAGTTGTTGGGGTATTGTTAGATTACTTGTTAGATATTACTGCACTGTCGGTACTAGACGCACAAGCATTTCGCTACACTCGCATTAACATCTGCTAACCATGTGTTTGTGACCAATAACATTAGATTTGTTTTAGCATCTTTCCAACAAGAGATGTTTTCAGAAACAAAACATTGGTGTTGCAGTGGGACTGCACTTTTACCATAAATTCACTGACTACATTGCAACAAGAGAAAGGGAGCAACCACAGAAATAAGAACGTTTGGTCTAACGGTTCTCTGATGCTCTGATCAGACGATGGGGATTCCAAAGTAAACAAAGGTCAATGACCATTTCACAGAGATGGAGGATGAAGCTTGCCCTCTTCTCTTCTTCTCTTTTGACTCCTTCTCTGGGGATCACTTTATATAAGAGAGAGAGGATAGGGAAAGAGTGAAATATACAGAGAGAGTGAGACACAGAGTAATAAAAGATAGAGAGCGAGGGAGAGACAGAGAGAGCGAGAGAGAGAGAGAGAGAGAGAGAGAGAGCGAGTGAGGAGATTCAGAGAGCGAGCAGAGAGAGAGTGAAAGCGGGAGACAGAGAGAGAGTGTCAGAAAGAGTAATATATATATAGAGAGAGTGAGATAGTGAGAGGGGAGATTCAGAGAGAGTGAAAGAGAGAGACAGAGTGAGAGAGTGTGAGAGAGAGAGCAGAGAGAGTAAGCGATGGTCATGATGACAATACTGACAATAGAGTAACTGTCCAAAGTGAAACAACTAACCTGAAAGCATCCAGATCGACATCCTGGAAAAGGAACATAGAACGTTATGAGAATTGGCCAATGGGGGGCTAACATGCAAAGGTCAACTCACTTTGGGTATGTCACCTTCAAATAACTACATTTGTATGGTCAGCTCTGACCTCTGTACACTCCCTTCAGCTTCCATTAACACTGACTCAACTCTAGACTGGCTTCAGTTCACTTTCAACTATTACTGTGAGGGAGAGTGGGAGTGAAGTTATCCCAAGAGTACAGCAAACCATTAATAATTGACTGAGGAAAAGCCTGAAACTGTGTTAACTTGAATATTCCTGTTTCAAAAAATATAAAAATAGCCAAGGCTAGACTGAATTAAGGTGAGTCTAAAACTAGACCTACACACAATGACTTCATATTTCATAACTCAGTGTAATTATAGTTAATTATAGTTGCTTATTTCTGGCATACGTCAAACATATTTCCATCTATGCACATGACTTCAATTTTCACAACCCATTTGTTAAAGCTTATGTATTTCGGGCATGTAAAAAATTATTATTTCCATCACATTAACTCATTCTAAAACACAGAGCCACATTAGCTAAATAAACCTGGGGAGCTCCGCACAGAGCATCCATGCAGTGAGGACTGTTATAGGTGCTCTAAAAATATAATGCTACTATTAGCTACTTATTTGACTCCAGACACTTTCATGATGAATGAACCCTTTATGACCTCACTCAGAATCTCTTAAATGGGAAGACGTGTGAGTTTTGATTGGACCAAAATCTGAATTCTAGAATTCAAAGAAGCGGAAGAGGATGACATCAATCTCACATCAGTGACAGTTTGACACACTCTCTCTCTAGTTTCATGTCTTGTATTTGAGCTACACACATGGCTAAGTGGTTTTAACTGTAGAGCTGTAAGTGTGTGGGTGGTGGGTGGTGCTGTGAAAAATGCAACAACCTGTGAGATACGATGTGGCTTGTTCCAACGCAGACTTGCCTGGCATACTCCTGTGAGTTAGTGAGTTGGTTAATTAAAGACGTACAACTTCCTCACCTGGTCGAAGGTTAAAAAACAGATATTTGTCCCAATATGGCATTCTGTTAATGATCACAATAGCCATTATCACCTCCCCTTTCTGAAAGTCCAGACTGACCAAAGACCCGTGCAACCCATGCCCATCCCACAATATGCCGTCCAACAGTTGAAGGGACAGACAGACAAAGTGAAAGACAATCAAACTGACATGGTCTGTGACAACAAGCAGCTGGAACTGTTACTGATGAGTCCTACTTGACAGTTACTATCGTCAATTTACTAATGGTGGTCTCAGAATGGCAAGGCCCCAAGTTGTGTTTTAATGGGGTCTGAGAGTGGCAGGGCCCAGAGGTGTAATTCCCCAGAGAGGCATGGGACTGGGGTATAATTGGGTCCTGATTAGGGTCTGGGTAAATTGATGATGGATTATGACCAATACATTTTAATTTATGTGGTCATTAGAAGTGGCTGGTTGATCCTGCCATGCAGAGCAGACAGAGATGTAAATGGGCTCAATAGAAATGCGTCCCAAATGGAACACTATTCCCAACATAGTGCACTACTTTTGACCAGAGCACTATGGATCCTGGTTTGAAGTTGTGCACTATAGGGAATAGAGTACCATTTGGAATGTTTTTCTATTTTACCTTTTTTTATCTAGGCAAGTCAGTTAAGAACAAATTCTTATTTTCAAAGACAGCCTAGGAAGAGTGGGTTAACTTCCTTGTTCAGGGGCAGAAAGACAGATTTTTTCCTTGTCAGCTCGGGGATTCAATCTTGCAACCTTTCGGTTACCAGTCCAACGCTCTAACCACTAGGCTAGCTGCAGCTACCATGTAGCTCAAGCTGCATAGCTTTACCCACTAATTAGTGCCGATGCTATCCAGGCAATGCAGGATTCTCGATGGTCTGCCAACACGCACATTTTGGGCCTTGTTACCTGCAACTATGAGGTGTCATTTTAGGGAGGATTTGACAACTACAGTGCCTTGCAAAAGTATTCATCTCTGTCATGACTCCCGCTGAAGTTTGCTCCCCTGCCTGTTCGGGCGGTCGTCGTCACCGGCCTACTAGCTGTCACCGATCCCTTTTTCCTTTTCTATTAGTTTAGTCTTATTAGTAGCACCTGTCCCTATTTGTGTTTTCTTGATTTTCTAGCCTATTTAAGCTTGTTAGGCCCGCTCTAGCTTGTGCGGGATTATTTTGTGTTCACGTTTAGTGTTGGCTGTGGTTTTGTGCTCCGGATCATTTTACCCTATGTTTTGGGTTGGTCAGTGTTTTCCGCCCTGTGTTTGGGCATGACCGTTTGTGCCGGAATAAAGTGCCTAATTTTCTCGAACCCTCTGCTCTCTGCACCTGACTCCTACCTTCCACTCCTATTCATCCTTGACAGAATCCCGCCTCCCCTTACTATGGAGTCAGCAGGAGCAGCCGCACCTCCTCTGCCATTGATGGAGGAGAGGGTCCTCCATCACACCACCATTCTTCACCGGATTGGCTCGGCTATGGATCAGATGATGGAGAGGATGGACCGATGGGAGAGGAGTGGCCTTCCCACCTCTCCTCCAGCACCAATTCCACCAGCACCACCTACCCCCTGCTTCAGCGTCCAGCTCGGGTGCCCTGCGCCTGGCGCTCCCCAGGGAGTACGATGGGACGGTGGCTGGGTGTCAGGGATTTCTCCTACAACTGGAGTTGTACCTAGCAACAGTTCGTCCGACTCCCTCGGGGAGGAGAGTGTGAGCGTCCTCGTCTCCTGTCTGACGGGGCAAGCCCTGGAGTGGCCCAACGCAGTATGGAATAGCCCAGACTCGGCGAGGGATCACTACCCCGAGTTCACTCGCCGATTCCGGGCTGTGTTCGACCACCCACCGGAGAGCCGAGCGGCGGGTGAATGGCTGTTCCACCTGCGACAGGAGACGAGGAGTGCGCAGAACTTTGTACTGGAGTTACGGATCTTGGCCGCAGGGGCGGGGTGGAACAACAGGGCTTTGATGGACCACTACCGTTGTAGTCTCAGGGAGGACATCCGCAGGGAGCTAGCGTGTCGGGACACCACCATCTCCCTGGATGAACTGATTGACATGTCCATTCGTCTGGACAACCTGCTGGCTAAGCACGGGCGTCCAGAATGGGCCCTGTCAATTCTACCTCCAGGCCCTCCCGCTCCCACCCCCATGGAGTTAGGGGGGGCTGCATCGAAGGGGACCGTAGGAGGAGCTCGTCTGGGAGTCGGGAAGGCAGGTGGAGCACTACTCGTTCACCCCAGGTGAGTCAGCACTAGACTCACCCAGAGCTTCCTGTCTGCCATATGTTTTTACTAACTTATTTTCCTGGGTTTTCTCCCTCTCTACAGCATAAGGCGCTAGTCGATTCAGGCGCAACTGGGAACTGTATGTATCGTGGGCTTGCGCTAAGGCTAGGGATTCCCCTGGTGTCGTTAGACCAACATTTCCTCGTGCATGCCTTAGATAGCCGACCATTAGGGTCAGGGCTTGTCAGGGAGGCCACGGTTCCACTGGACATGGTAACGCAGGGGGATCATAAGGAGCGGATTAGTCTCTTCCTTATCGATTCACCTGCGTTGACAGTGGTGCTGGGAAATCCCTGGCTAGCTCATCACAATCCGGTGATTTCATGGAGACAGGGGGCTCTTCGAGGGTGGTCAGAGGAGTGCTCAGGCAGGTGTATAGGCGTTTCCGTTGGTGCGACTACGGTGGAGAGTCTAGACCAGGTTTCCACTGTGCGCATTCCCTCTGAATATGCCGATTTGGCTATCGCCTTCTGTAAGAAGAATGTGACCCAATGACCACCCTATCGACGAGGGGACTGTGCGATAAACCTCCTGGAGAACACTGCACTTCCTAGGAGTCACGTGTACCCGTTGTCCCAGGAGGAGACAGTGGCTATGGAGACATACATCACTGAATCTCTGGGACAGGGGTACATTCGGCCCTCCACGTCACCCGTCTCCTCAAGCTTCTTTTTTGTGAAGAAGAAGGAGGGAGGTTTGCGTCCGTGCATTGATTATAGAGGTCTAAATTCAATCACAGTGGGGTTTAGTTATCCACTACCTCTCATCGCCATGGCGGTGGAATAATTTCACGGTGCGCGTTTCTTCAAAAAACTGGACCTTAGGAGTGAGCATACACCTGGTGCGTATCTGGGGGGAGATGAGTGGAAGACTGCATTCGGTACTACATCTGGCCATTATGAGTACCTCGTCATGCCATATGGGTTGAAAAATGCTCCAGCCGTTTTCTAATCTTTCGTAGATGAGATTTTCCGATACCTGCACGGGCAGGGAGTGGTAGTGTACATCGACGACATACTGATCTATTCTGCCACACGCGCTGCACACCTGTCTCTGGTGCGGAAGGTACTTGGGCGACTGATGGAGCATGACCTGTACATCAAGGCTGAGAAATGTGTGTTCTCCAAACAAGCCATTTCCTTCCTGGGTTATCGCATTTCCACCTCTGGGGTGGTGATGGAGTGTGACCGCGTTACAGCCGTGCGTAGTTGGCCGACTCCGACCATGGTAAAAGAGGTGCAGCGGTTTTTAGGGTTTGCCAATTACTACTGGTGGTTTATCTGAGGTTTTGGTCAGGTGGCTGCTCCCATTACCTCACTGCTGAAGGGAGGACCGGCGGGCTTGCGCTGGTCAGCAGAGGCGGGCAGAGCTTTCAGTCGTCTGAAGGAGCTGTTCACCAATGCGCCCATGTTGGTGCTTCTGGACCCCTCTTTAGCGTTCATAGTGGAGGTGGATGCGTCCAAGGCTGGGGTAGGAGCCGTGCTGTAACAGCGCTCGGGCCCGCCACCAAAGCTCCGCCCTTGCGCTTTTTTTCGAAGAAGCTCCGTCCGGCGGAGCGAAACTATGAGGCTCTGAAGGTGTGGAGACATTGGCTTGAGGGGGCTAAGCACCCTTTCCTCATCTGGACTGACCATCGTAATCTCGAGTACATCCGGGCAGTGAGGAGACTGAATCCGCGTCAGGCTAGATGGGCCATGTTCTTTACCTGGTTCCGTTTCACCATCTCATACCGGCCAGGCTCCCAAAACCCGAAGGCCGACGCTCTGTCCCGCCTATATGATACCGAGGAGAGGTCCATCGAGCCGACCCCCATTCTTCCACCTTCATGTCTCATGGCACCGGTGGTATGGGAGGTGGATGCGGAGATCGAGAGGGCATCACAGTTGGAGCCTGCAACCCCTCAGTGTCCAGCAGGGGCTCAGTACATGCCGCGGGGTGTCCGTGATAGATTAATTAGTTGGGCCCATACTCCACCCTCCTCGGGTCATCCTGGCATCGAGAGGACAGTGCGGAGTCTTAGTGGGAGGTACTGGTGGCCCACATTGGCGAAGGACGTGAGGTTTTATGTCTCCTCCTGCTCGGTGTGCGCTCAGAGCAAGGCTCCCCGACACCTGTCTAGAGAGAAGTTACAGCCCCTCCCTGTTCCACAATGGCCGTGGTCACACTGTAGGTGGACTTCCTCACCGACCTTCCCCCGTCCCAGGGAAGTACTACGATCCTGGTTGTTGTGGATCGGTTTTCTAAGTCCTGCAGTCTCACCCCGTTGCCCGGTCTTCCTACGGCCCTGCAGACTGCGGAGGCTCTGTTTACCCACGTCTTCTGGCACTACGGGGTGCCTGAGGACATCGTTTCTGATCGGGGTCCCCAGTTCACGTCCAGTGTTTGGGTGGTCGGGTGGTCGTGTTGCCGGGACCGGCCTGGTGAGTGGGCAAGGTATGTTCCATGGGCAGAGCTCGCTCAGAACTCCCTTCGCCACTCCTCGATGAACATGTCTCCCTTCCAGTGTGTGTTGGGCTACCAGCTTGTCCTGGCCCCATGGCATCAGAGCCAGACCGAAGCTCCTGCGGAGGAGGAATGGGTGCAGCGCTCAAGGGACACCTGGAGAGCTGTCCAGGAATCGTTGAGACTGGCTGGGGGATGACAGAAGAAGAGCGCTGACCCACACCGCAGTGAGGCCCCCATGTTCGCACCGTGGGACCGGGTCTGGCTCTCGACCCGAAACCTGCCCCTCCGCCTGCGCTGCCAGAAGCTGGGTCCGCAGTGTGTGGGGCCATTTAAAGTCCTGAGGAGGATAAACGAGGTGTGTTATAGGTTACAACTTCCTACTTATTATCGTATTAACCCCTCGTTTCATGTGTCTCTCCACAGGCCGGTGGTGGCTGGTCCCCTGCAAGAGGGTGAGGTGCCTGAGGTCCCTCCGCCCCCTCTGGACATCGAGGGGTCCCCGCTGTACACAGTACGTGCCATTCTGGACTCGAGGCGCCGGGTGAGGGGCCTACAGTACCTCTTGGACTGGGAAGGGTATGGTCCGGAGGAGAGGTGCTGGGTACCGGTGGGAGACATTTTGGACCCTTCACTTCTGAGGGACTTCCACCGCCTCCACCCGGATCGCCCGGCACCTCGCCCTCGAGGCTGGTGGCGGCACGCTGCGAAAGCAGCGCTTCAGGGGGGGGTACTGTCACGACTCCATCTGAAGTTGGCTCCCCTGCTCAGCGGTCGTCGTCACCGGCCTACTAGACGCCACCAATCCCTTTTTCCTTTTCTGTTAGTTTAGTCTTATTAGTTGCACCTGTCCCTATTTGTGTTTTCTTGATTTTCTAGCCTATTTAAGCTTGTTAGGCCCGCTCTAGTTTGTGCGGAAAGATTTTGTGTTCACGTTTAGTGTTGGCTGTGGTTTTGCGCTCCGAACCGTTTTACCCTGTGTTTTGGGTTGGTCAGTGTTTTCTGCCCTGTGTTTGGGCATGACCGTTTGTGCCGGAATAAAGTGCCTATTTTTCTCGAACCCTCTGCTTTCTGCACCTGACTCCTACCTTCCACTCCTACTCATCCGTGACAATCTCCCTTTGCGTGTTTCCTATTTTGTTGCGTTACAACCTGCAAGTTAGATGGATTTTTATTTGGATTTCATGTAATGGACATACATAAAATAGTCAAAATTTGTGAAGTGAAATCAAAAAAATAACTTGGTTAAAAAACAATATCTAAAAATAAATAAAGTGGTGCATGCATATGTATTCACCCCCTTTGTCACATGATCTATCACATGATCTCAGTATACAGGCGTGGCCAAAAGTTTTGAGAATAACACAAATATTCACAAAGTCTGCTGCCTCAGTTTCTATGATGGCAATTTGCATATACTCCAGAATGTTATGAAGAGGGATCAGATGAATTTCAATTCATTGCAAAGTCCCTCTTTTACATGCAAATAAACTGAATCCCTAAAAAAAACATTTCCACTGCATTACAGCCCTGCCACAAAAGGACCAGCTGACATCATGTCAGTGATTCTCTTGTTAACGAGGACAAGGCTGGAGATCATTCTGTCATGCTGATTGAGTTCGAATAACAGACTGGAAGCTTCAAAAGGAGGGTGGTGCTTGGAATCATTGTTCTTCCTCTGTCAATCATGGTTACCTGCAAGGAAACACGTGCTGTCATCATTTCTTTGCACAAAAAAGGGCTTCACAGGCAAGGATATTGCTGCCAGTAAGATTGCACCTAAATCTACCATTTATCGGATCATCAAGAACTTCAAGGAGAGCGGTTCAATTGTTGTGAAGAAGGCTTCAGGGCGCCCAAGAAAGTCCAGCAAGAACCAGGACTGTCTCCTAAAGTTGATTCAGCTGCGGGATCGGGGCACCACCAGTACAGAGCTTGCTCAGGAATGGCAGCAGGGAGGTGTGAGTGCATCTGCACGCACAGTGAGGCAAAGACTTTTGGAGGATGGCCTGGTGTCAAGAAGGGCAGCAAAGAAGCCACTTATCTGCAGGAAAAACATCAGGGACTGACTGATATTCTGCAAAAGGTACAGGGATTGAACTGCTGAGGACTGGGGTAAAGTCATTTTCTCTGATGAATCCCCTTTCTGATTGTTTGGCGCATCCGGAAAAAAGCTTGTCCGGAGAAGACAAAGTGAGCGCTACCATCAGTCCTGTGTCATGCCAACAGTAAAGCATCCTGAGACCATTCATGTGTGGGGTTGCATCTCAGCCAAGGGAGTGGCCTCACTCACAATTTTGCCTAAGAACACAGCCATGAATAAAGAATGCTACCAACACATCCTCCGAGAGCATCTTCTCCCAACCATCCAGGAAAAGTTTGGTGACAAACAATGCCTTTTCCAGCATAATGGAGCACCTTGCCATGAGGCAAATGTGATAAATAAGTGGCTCGGGGAACAAAACATCAATA
This sequence comes from Oncorhynchus tshawytscha, assembly GCF_018296145.1. NCBI lineage: Eukaryota > Metazoa > Chordata > Actinopteri > Salmoniformes > Salmonidae > Oncorhynchus > Oncorhynchus tshawytscha. Next base: position 162,648 of record NC_056457.1, on the reverse strand, counting down.
TTTTAGGTCCATGGCCAGGAAACTACCAAAACCTTAATCCCATTGAAAACTTGTGGTCAATCCTCAAGAGGCGGGTGGACAAACAAAAACCCACAAATTCTGACAAACTCCAAGCATTGATTATGCAAGAATGGGCTGTCAGGATGTCGTCCCCCAGCCAGTCAGGATGTGGGAAATAGGAAAAATACCAAGGGGGGTGAATACTTTCGCAAGCCACTGTATAGAGTGATCTGTAAACTGTGCTTCTGAGTTTTGAGAAATTTGCAAAGTGATCAAATAAGTATTGCAGGACTCTTTCAAGTTGATTGGGAGATGTGAAATATATGTGAAATATTGGGGAAACGACACTCCGTCAACCAATATGCTTCAATCTAGGGAATATTTTTCATAAAATAAAAGCCTTTGACTCCGTTATACGCCCGAGGTACAGAAATATCTATAAATCTCTGTAAAGTTCACTTGTTTGGTGCGAGCATTGTAGAAGGCTAATATCACTCATATTGATCTGTGTGAATGGGGATTTGGAGGCAGACAAACAGAGACTATAATATTTGCACATGAAGTGCAGCTGGTATTAGTTGTGTGATATTGAGGGAGCATCTCCAGGCCTATGTAATATAGGAAAAGGTTTAATAAAGCTTTCTCTCCGATCTCCCAAGCTGTACCAATTCATCTCTATTGGTCAATTGGTTCTGCCTCTTTTGATCATCTCATTGAAGAAGTAGGGTCACGCTTGCCGGACACTTTGCTGAATTAATTGTTGGCAAATAAAGGTGCTCAAAACATAGTTTGAGTGTTTACAGAAAGCTGCTTCTCCAATTTCCTGTCACACACAGGACAATATGGGTCCAACCCAGTTTATTTATTGTCTTTATTGTCTCTCTCTCAATTTCAATTCAATTTAAGGAGATTTATTGGCATGGGGAACATATGTTTACATTGCCAAAGCAAGTGAAATAGATAATACAATGTGAAAAATGAACAGTAAACATTACAAGTTCCAAAAGAATAAAGACATTTCAAATGTCATGTTATTAAGTCTATCTACAGTGTTGTAACAATGTGTAAATAGCTGAAGCACAAAAGGCAAAATAAGTCAACATAAATATGGGTTGTATTTACAATGGTGTTTGTTCTTCACAGGTTGCCCTTTTCTTGTGGCAACAGGTCACAAATCTCGCTGATATGATTGCACACTGTGGTATTTCACACAATAGATATGGGAGTTTTAATCAAATTTGGATTTGTTTTCAAATTCTTTGTTAGTCTGTGTAATCTGAGGGAAATATGTGTCTCTAATATGGTCATGCACTTGGCAGGAGGTTAGGAAGTGCAGCTCAGTTTCCACCTCATTTTGTGTGCAGTGTGCACATAGTCTGTCTTCTCTTGAAAGCCAGGTCTGCCTATGGCGGCCTTTCTCAATAGCAAGGCTATGCTCACTGAGTCTGTACATAGTCAAAGCTTTCCTTAGTTTTGGGTCAATCACAGTGGTCAGGTATTTAGGGCCAAATATCATTCTAGGTTGCTCTGTGTTTTTTTGTTAATTATTTCCAATGTGTCAAGTAATTATCTTTGTTTTCTCATAATTTGGTTGGGTCTAATTGTGTTGCTGTCTGTGGGGTCTGTTTGTGAGAGAGCCCTAGGATGAGCTTGCTTATTAAAGGACTCTTTTCCAGGTTCATCTCTCTGAAGGTGATAGATTTTTTTATGGAAGGTTTAGGAATCACTTCCTTTTAGGTGGTTGTAAAATGTAATGGCTCTTTTCTGGATTTTTATCATTTGCTTCACACACATCCTTTATCTCTCCTCTCTGGCACCAACAGAGCTGTCTGTGTTATTTGTCTCTACGATGGCGGTTTCTGTAGTGAACCCATCAGGCACTGGTGTGGTGCAGGGCAAAGCGCTCTCAATACGACACACACAGCAGGAAGGACCAGCTTATTAAACACACTTCAACAGCTGTGCACCACTCTCTGGAAGCAACAACACACACACACAAGCACGCACGACCACACGCACACACACACGCGCATGTGGCTCACAAACAGGCTCATTTGGAAGAAGAGAGAAGGAAAGGAGGAGAAGAAAGAAGACAGCATGCAACAATTAATGAGGGGAAGAAGATGGAGAGAATAGGGAGAAAGTGAGTGTGAAAGATAACAAGAAAGAGAGAAGGGAAGAAAAAAGCTACGCTAGCTCCCTAGCGGGAAGGTTGGCTTGCCAATAATGTAAAGACATAGCAAAAAGAGTGAGCAACCCCAAACTACATGCTGTCTCTTGTCAAAATGAAGGAATCAAAATATTAATAAGATACACAGTACCAGTCAAATGTTTGGACACGTTCAAGGGTTTAACTTTATTTTTTGCCCATCTTAATATTTTCTTTTTATTGGCCAGTCATAAAAAATGCTTCATTGTGAGGCTAAATATGAGGGATGGACATGCAGATAAATGAATGTCAGATGTTTTGCTGGGGTCTCAGGACTGATAGGGTTAAGCTCTTAGGGCTGTGAAAGTTCTTCTAGTTTACTGCTTATGTGCTCATTCGTGCATTCTGAGCCAACATTAACAGCCTGTGTCCAGTTACCATACTGAGCACACTGACCGACTACACCACTAACAGACTACATCACTTTGGCAGCCAGCATCATGTGTAGTAGAACTTGGAATATGTCCTGTTATGCAAAGACGGCTAGCTATCTAACTAGCTAATCAAATACCATTAGGTCTATAAACCAAATCCCACTGATCCTTGCAGGACAGACATTTTGCATGATTGATTTGCTCCCAAATCCATACTCGTTAGTCATGCAAATTACCTAAATGATTATTTCAGTTGTGTGCAATAATTGCTGGCTGTAATGTCAAAATAAGCATATATAAATGTATATAAAAATAGTTTAATGAATAAGTATGACTAATGTGAGCCTCTGTTAATTCCTCTACCTACCACACTCCCTTAACACAGACTACTCCTCTCCATCAAGCGCATGTATATCAAATAGTGGTTAATTCTAGCATGGTGGTTAATTGTTAGCCTGCCTTACATCCTTTTCAGAACCCCTAGCCTCCCTAAAGGAGCAAGGCCACATATTGCGTACACATACCGCTATGAGCTCCATCAGGAGGACCCACTGTTCAAAGGAAACATTTACACTCTTCTTTCCTTGGGTAGGACACAGGGAAGAACACACAAACTGGGGGTTGAGGTTGAGTTGTAGCAGCAGAGGGAGAAGGGACCTTCTGTAGGCATAGGGTGTGTCTTAAATGGTACCCTCTCCTCTACATAGTGCACCACTTTTGACCATGGCGCATGTTCACTAATTATGACCAGAGCCCTATGGGTCAAAGTAGTGCACTATATAGGGAATAGGGTGCCGTTTTGGACAGACCCCTAGTGTCCCCTTAGCCATTTTAGCAGATTGTTCCAACAGGCCATTCCCCATGAGATCACTCTTCATGAAATCAAATTAAAATGGTGGATCTCATCTGGGCTGAATGGCTGGGGGTTGACAGGTTCTTTCATCAACACTGTCTGTCTCTGACCATCCACAGTCGAGACTCAGACAGACGGATCTTTATTGTTGGGGTGAGGAGAGGGACTCAACAACATCCCACTATAATAAAAACAGGAGAAATTAATGGAATCACATTGGCATGGAGCACGGACGTGTGAGTGTGTCAGAGGAGGCTGGTGTAAGGAGCTATAGGAGGACGGGCTCATTGTAATGGCTGGAATGGAATAAACTGAATAAATGTGGCTTCCCTATGTTTGATGTGTTTGATACCATTCCATTCCAGCCATTACAATGAGCCAGTCCTTCTATAGCTCCTCACACCAGCCTCCTCTGTATAGTGTTTGGCTGTTAGCTGTAGCATTGCTTGGCCTTTGTGTTGCTCAGAGAATCACAGATGGTTAGAACACACGGATGAACACGTCTTCCGTGACAAAAGAGCATGATATTACTTACCTGCAGGATCAGAGCAGCAGAAGCAGACACCAGGCAGCCACATCAAGGGAGCAGAAGAAAGAGAAAGAAAAGAGAGAGAAACACAACTTAATATTCTGTCTGATTATAAATGCATACATCCAGAACATGGATGGGTAACTGGCAGCCCCCTTTTGTAGTAGGCTAGCGGCCAATCCTCAAAAAGGGCTTTCATTTTTGAGATACCCCTACCCTAGGTAGAACAAAACAACCATGTTTTTTGGCATCTATTATGTCTCCAAATTATGAAATGGATGGTTGAATAAAAATATTATTCTGCAAAAAAGTGGTTAAATTGATAGATATTGTAGCACAACCCCTGAATTTAAAAAGTGCAGAATAAGGCCTGGCTGGAGGGGGGATGGGCCGCAAAAACTCATGTTACCTAATTTTGCAATATTTGAAATACAAGTAGTCGGTTGTCTGCTCTACATACACAAACAAACAGCATGAAGATATCTTAATGCATCTTGAAAATATAGACCTGTAAACACAGATACAATAGGTGGAAATATCAACTATGAATATTTATGATGAATGTAAGCTTTACTTTACGGTAGCTTACTACTTTCCGAGAAAAACTTTCAGAGAAAAATGCTCTCATTCAATGCTTTACAGTACTGTCTAACATAAATACATACAGTTACATGTTTTTATGACATTGTGGCTAATCTAATCAACTCTAAGGAAAATGAGATGGCTCAGACACTGGAATTTTTACTGTCAAATGTTCCTCTGTGAATTTTATTTGTTCAGCCCCTACTCTTGTAATTACATTACCGTTACCACCCCCCACACTTCTATATATAAATATTTTATGAGAGACATCTTTCTTTTCTGATTTGTGTACTGTTGAAATCAATACTATTTTTGTGCAATTTGACTATGTTTGGAATCCAATTTGACTGCCGTAATTACCACATTTGTATGGATACAGGAAAGGCAGCAAACTGCTTGGCATGGCAACACCGAAGTATTCCAAGTTACAAGCCTCTTTGAGGATCAATGAGGCAACTCAGAGGCTCAAACAGAAAAAATCTCTAGACCAACTTTACTCCACACACAGAGACAAGTACAAAGCTCTCCCCCTTCCTTCATTTGGCAAATCTGACCATAAATCTATCCTCCTGATTCCTGCTTACAGGCAAAAACTAAAGCAGGAAGCACCAGTGACACGGTCAATAAAAAAGTGGTCAGATGAAACAGATGCTAAGCTACAGGACTGTTTTGCTAGCACAGACTGGAATATGTTCCGGGATTTTTCCGATGGCATTGAGGAGTACACCACATCAGTAAATGACTTTATCAATAAGTGCGCAGAGGATGTCGTCCCCACCAGTGACTGTATGTACATACCCCAGCCAGAAGCCATGGATTACAGGCAACATCTGCACTGAGCTAAAGAGTATAGCCGCTGCTATCAAGGAGCGGAACTCTAACCCTGAAGCTTATAAGAAATCCACCTATGCCCTCCGACGAACCATCAATCAGGCAAGCATCAGTACAGGGCTATGATTGAATTGTACTACACCGGCTCTGAAGCTCATCGACTACAAAGGCAAGCACAGCCGCGAGGTAACCAGATGAGCTAAATTGCTTTTATTTTCGCTTCGAGGCAAGTAACACTGAAGCATGCATTAGAGAATCAGCTGTTCCGGAAGACTGTGTGATCACGCTCTCCGTAGCCTATGTGAGTAAAACCTTTAAACAGGTAAACATTCACAAGGCCGCAGGGCCAGACGGATTACCATGACATGCGCATGAGCATGCGCTGACCAACTGGCAAGTGTCTTCAATGACATTGTCAACCTTTCCCTGAGTCTGTAATATCAACATGTTTCAAGCAGACCACCATAGTCCCTGTGCCCAAGAACACTAAGGTAACCTGCCTAAATTACCACCGACCCGTAGCTCTCAAGTCTGTAGCCATGAAGTGCTTTGAAAGGCTGGTCATGGCCCACATCAACACCATTATCCCATAAACCCTAGACCCACTCCAATGTGCAAACCACCCCAACAGATGCACAGATGATGCAATCTCTATTCACTCCACACTGCCCTTCCCCACCTGGACAAAAGGAACACCTATGTGAGATTGCTTTTCATTGACTACAGTTTAGCGTTAAACACCATAGTGCCCTCTAAGCTCATCAATAAGCTAAGGACCCTGGGACTAAACACCTCCCTCTGCAACTGGATCCTGGACTTCCTGGCGGGCCGCCCCCAGGTGGTAAGGGTAGGTAACAGGTGGTAAGGGTAGTAATGTTCAGTGAGCTTTTCTCTCTCTCTTACCTGTCTAGAAGGAGCTGGCAAGTTAGTACAGAAAGGTTGGATCAACCCTTAAAGAATTGGGTGGGGCTAAGGCTTAAGAGGCTGTGGGGTCGTTACACTACTCCTTCCTTTCAAAGAGCGCATCCTCGCGCTAGCTTGCGGCTCTACGTCTTACAGGAACGCACTCACCGGCCAAGCACACGCACTGTCGTGGATGCAAGGTCCGATCCCACTTCTGACAGCAATGTAATAGAACAGCAGGGAGCAGGTTTCGAACCCTCGACCTTCGAGCCCGAGGTCCGGCGCACGATCAACTGTGCCGCAAAAGCATGCTCATGCGGCAGTCGATTACCGCGCTTATAAACCCAGAGTCGTTACAATACTTATGTTACATTACTTACTTACATTACCATCCTATAAATGTTTTAGTGAAATATAATATACACAATTTTGCAGACACTTTTATCCAAAGCGACATACATTCATGCTTTAATACATTTTTATGTATGGGTTGTGTCGGGAATCGAACCCAATATCCTGGCGTTGCAATGCTCTGCCAAGATGCATGACTGGGTTATAAATGCTATGGGAAGCCTCAATTTGATATTATTTATAAGGCCTTTATTAAGGGGTACTTACCCTTTATAAAGCACGGGTTAAGGTCATATTTGACATAGTGGGTTAGGCTACGTTTGACATTGGTGGTTACGTCACACAGTCATGCCACATTTAAGAACCTTTTGTAAATCATGACATACGGTTATAGATGACTTGTAACACATTTATGTAGTGTTTATGAAGGCTTTATGAAGACTTTATAAGCTGCACGTCATTTAAAGCGGGACCTAGATGCCTGCCCCCAACTGTTGTAGAATTGCTGTAGAATTGCTGATCACCACACAGCCCCAATACCCCGCCAGTCATACTGGAAGGATACTGGCCTTGTTGCTGAAGCTTGCCCAGAATTACCATCCATTTTTCAAAATGACGTATTTTCACAACCAATAATTTATACAGTCTATACATACTCTTGAGTGTAAGTCGCTCTGGATAAGAGCATCTGCTAAATTACTCAAATTTAAATGAGAGTTGGAATAGTAGAATACATAAGGTGCAAGTTTGAGATTTGGTTGTGCATCAGCAGTTTTTCTCTTCTTATGTCATACACTGACAGTCACTCAATTAGCCATGTAAATGTGTGCTTAGTATTTTTTTGTGATCTCTCGCTCTCTCTCTAGATACTGGGCTTACTGCTCTCTCTCCATGTTGGGGTTAGAACTGCCACAAAAATGCTTGATACTTTCATCAATAAATTACAGCAAATAAGTAGATCAAAGGCCCTTGAAATATTATTTTGGGCTGCTTTGGAGGGAGGCGAGGGGAGACATCAAAAACAGTGGGACAGAGAGGGTGAAGTTGGAGAGAGAGCATGAGAGGGGAGAGTGAATAGGAAAAGAGAGAGGGATCCCAGAACTGCAGAGAGCTGCTGATCAATTAAAGACAACTAATGAAGCAACCCCTTATTTTCTCTCTCTCTCTTTTTCCTTCTCTCTCACTTTATCTCACCCATCTCTTCAGCACAAAGAGATGGATGTATACAATGCTCCAGCAATCCCCTCTCATTCCTACATCTTATCTCTTCTCTTCTCCCCCATTCCTCCTTCCCTCCTTCAACCCGTCCGGAATGGGAGCAAATGTGTGTTTTCAGGCAACCCTAGACCAGAGGTCGGAACTGCATTGTGGTAGAACTTAGCATACAACTGAGACACATAACAGAACAGAAAGGAGAGGAAGAGAAAATGTTCCTGTAGCCAGATAAGTGGAAGTTAATAAGGGGCCTGAAAACTGATAATCCTATTTGAGGAAGAGGCTATTTGTAGGCCATTTATATATCACACAGAACACAAATACAGTACAGAGGATCACACAAAAGTGATCTGACCCTGTACGCTTCTCAATAAGTGGATTGAACTAAACATACGGTTTGTTTACAAAGCAAACTCAGTTGAGAACATAAAAAATGAAGAATAACTATGTTTTGCACAGAAGAGTAAGACGTACTAGAGGATCCTCACATCCTGCAAGGAGATGCCTCTTCTTTTATACGCTGTAATTGCTATATTCCTGTGAATGTATAATTCTGGCTGAACATTTCCAAACAACAACAAATTAACATGTAGAATTGGAAATTATGCTAATTCTGTAATGGGCTTGAATGTATCTTGAGGGCTAAGGCGCGTGTGTGTGTGTGTGTGTGTGTGTGTGTGTGTGTGTGTGTGTGTGTGTGTGTGTGTGTGTGTGTGTGTGTGTGTGTGTGTGTGTGTGTGTGTGTGTGTGTGTGTGTGTGTGTGTGTGTGTGTGTGTGTGTGAGAATAGATAACGCCAGCGACAGAAGATGGTTTTCATTTCACCATAACCGCGACGTTCATTCCCACAAACCCTCCAGGCAAAGACAAAAAAATGAAAAACCAGAGAAGGAGAGAATGACCTGGGTTTGGCTTTCAGTATACTTAGGATGAGGCAATAATTGTACAGTTACCATGGTGAGGATCTTAATAAGAAACATTAAGAGAGTAAACAGAACAGAGACATATTTTTTCCCCCTCCTGGGCCATAGTATGCAGGATATAAACCCCATCTGTATGTATAACAGTCAGTCATGTGTGTGGAAGCGTACGAAAATGTGCCAAAAGCAAGTGACACTCACAATCTTCTGTTCCTTGACAGGTTTTCCCCTCAGGCCATTTCAATGCTTTCATTGCTTTGCAGAAGCTTTAAGTTGCCAATCTTTGACCTAACACATGACAGCTCAATCTTTCACAGTGCTGAAGTTCATCAATAGAGTGTAATGTAAATGACAATGGAAATACTTTACCACAACAATTTAAGATGACACATGCAGTAAGCGCTGTCTTAAGCGTTGCCAATCACATCATCATTTAAAATGATTAACAATTGTGTTCTGATATCAAATAGAGGTATGACAAGCAAAACAATTTGTTTAAACACACATACACACTATCAAGCACCAGATCACTAGAATGCCCTGACATCATCACTCCTTGGCAGGATGCAGTCCATAGACAGACACAATCATGACACACGCACACACACACACACTCACACATACATTACTGCTCTAATGGGACCAATCTGGTTTACTTCCATTGGTGAGGTGCTAAAATCTCCATAGAGGAGCAGAGCTCATTTTGAAATTATTTTCCTCCTCTCTAACCCTCAATGCTTATTAGAAAAAAGTATGTTTACATCGTAAAATAATCACAATGCTTGTATGGTCTGAAAAGTGTCTTTTTATCACCTAACCAACCAAACAACCAACCAACTAGCAGTGCCACACATCTCAGAAATCCAATAACGTTTTCAGTGGTGTAGGCCAGGTTTGCACTAATAGAATGATCAATAAATCAATCAAATATATTTATAAAGCTGTTATTACATCAGCCGGTGTCACAAAGTGCTATACAGAAACCCAGCTTAAAACCCCAAACAGCAAGCAATGCAGATGTAGAAGCACAGTGGCTAGGGAAAACTCCTGAGAAAGGCAGGAACCTAGGAAGAAATATAGATAGGAACCAGGCTCTGGTGGCCAGTCCTCTTCTGCCTGTGCCAGGTGGAGATTATAACAGTACATGGCCAAGATGTTCAAACTTTCATAGATTACCAGCAGGGTGGTCAAATAATAATAATCACAGTGGTTGTAGAGGGTGCAACAGGTCAGCACCTCAGGAGTAAATGTCAGTTGGCTTTTCATAGCCGAACCCGTCCCACGATAACCCCAGACAGGGCCAACCAGGCAGGATATAACCCCACCCACTTTGCCAAAGCACAGCCCCCACACCACCAGAGGGATATCTTCAAACCACCAACTTTCTACCCTGAGACAAGGCTGAGTATAGCCCATGAAGATCTCTCCCAAGGCAGGAACCCGAGGGGGGCGCCAAAACCGAACAGGAAGATCACGTCAGTGACTCAACCCACTCAAGTGACTCACCCCTCCTAGGGACGGGATGGAAGAGCACCAGTAAGCCAGTGACTTAGCCCCCGTAATAGGGTTAGAGGCAGAGAATCCCGGTGGAGAGAATGGTACCGGCCAGGCAGAGACAGCAAGGGCGGTTCTTTGCTCCAGTGCCTTTCCGATCACCTTCACACCCCTTGGCCAGACTACACTCACCTACTGAAGAGATGAGTCTTCAATAAAGACTTAAAGGTCGAGACCGAGTCTGCGTCTCTCACATGGATTGGCAGACCATTCAATAAAAATGGAGCTCTATAGGAGAAAGCCCTGCCTCCAGCTGTTTGTTTAGAAATTATAGGGACAATAAGTAGACCAGCGTCTTGTGACCATAGCGTATGTGTAGGTGTGTACGGCAGGACCAAATCGGAGAGATAGGTAGGAGCAGGCTCATGTAATGCTTCGTAGGTTATCAGTAAACCCTTGAAATCAGCCCTAGCCTTTACAGGAAGCAAGTGTGGAGAGGCTAAACACTGGAGTAAAATCACTTTTCTTGGTCTAGTCAAGATTCTAGCAGCCGGGTTTAGCATTAACTGTAGTTTATTTAGTGCTTTATCTGGGTAGCCGGGAAGTAGAGCATTGCAGTAGTCTAATCTAGAAGTGACAAAAGCATGGATTAACTTTACTGCATCATTTTTGCACAGAAGGTTTATGATTTTTGCAATGTTACCAAGATGGAAAAAAAGCTGTCCTTGAAATAGTCTTAATATGTTCGTCAAAAGAGAGATCAGGGTCTAGAGTAACGCTGAGGTTCTTTTCAGTTTTATTAGAGATGACTGTACAACCATCAAGATTAATTGTCAGAATCAACAGAATATCTCTTTGTTGCTTGGGACCTAGAACTAGCATCTCTGTTTTGTCCGAGTTTAAAAGTAAAACATTTTCTGCCATCCACTTCCTTATGTCTGAAACACAGGCTTCCAGGGAGGGCAATTTTAGGGCTTCACCATGTTTCATCAAAATGTACAGCTGTGTATCGTCGGCATAGCAGTGAAAGTTAACATTATGTTTCCAAATGACATCACCAAGAGGTAAAATACATAGTGAAAACAATAGTGGTCCTAAAACAGAACCTTGAGGAACACAGAAACTTACAGTTGATTTGTCAGAGGGCAAACCATCCACAGAAACAAACTGATATCTTTCCGACAGATAAGATCTAAACCAGGCAAGAACTTGTCCGTGTAGACCAATTTGGGTTTCCAATCTCTCCAAAAGAATGTGATCGATGGTGTCAAAAGCAGCACTAAGGTCTAGGAGCATGAGAGTACCTTCCCCCCTTGGCATAGAGAAGGTAGACTAGTGAGGGAGGGTAGACTTTGGGTGAGAGAAAAAGTTGATTTATCACATTTTAGGGAGCATGAGAGTACCTTCCCCCTTGGCATAGAGAAGGTAGACTAGTGAGAGAGGGTAGACTTTGGGTGAGAGAAAAAGTTGATTTATCACATTTTAGGGAAGACCCAGATGCAGACAGTGTCAAAGTAACAAAAGTTTATTACGAGAACAGGGGCAGGAAACAGGAGACAAAGGGCTGTGAGACATAGGTTTGATTTTAGACACATGAAAAAGTGGGAAATATACGGAGGGTAGGGGGCAACAGAAGCCGAACAGCAGAGGGGATAATGAATTTGGATATGGGGAAAGGGCCAATAAACTGGGGGAAAGTTTGCGGGATTCCACCCGGAGGGGCAGATCCCGAGTGGACAGCATAGCTTCTGCCTGAGACGGTCCGCTTGTCGTCGATACCTGGAGATGGTCTTGAGAAGGGCTGACTTGGCTTTCTTCCAGGTACGACGACAGTGGTGACAAACATCTGGGCCAAAGATATGCTGACATCTTCCTCTTGCTCAGGGAAGAGTGGGGGCTGATAGCCCAGGGAACACTCAAATGTCGAGAGACCCATGGCAGAGCAAGGAAGGGTGATGCAGGTGTATTCATCCCACACTAGTTGCTGACTCCAGGTGGTGGGGTTGGCAGAGACCAGGCAGCGAAGAGTTGTTTCCAAGTCTTGTTATGCTCACTCCTACTGGCCGTTGGACTGGGAGTGGAACCCAGAGGACAGAATGGCCGACGACCCAATGAGGGTCCATAATGCCTTCCAGATGAGAACTGACGACCCCGGTCGGAGACCATGTCTACTGGGAGTCCATGGATCCGGAAGACGTGATGCACCATGAGCTGGGCCATCTCTTTGGCAGAAGGTAGCTGGGAGAGGAATGAAGTGAGCGGCTTTGGAAAACCGATCCACTACTGTCAGGATGGCGGTGTTTTCATCAGATGGGGGAGATCCGTGACAATGTCCAGGGCTATGTGAGACCAGCCGGAGCTTGCAGAGGAGTCTTGTTCTGCGAACAGACGTGCATGCGGCGACGAACGCGGAGACGTCATGATAGGTCACCAAAAGCGTTGTCGCACAAAGGCCAGGGTCTGACTGGAGTCCTGGTGGGAGGCAAGCCTGGAGTCAGGAAGAAACATCCGGTTATCTGGGCCCCCTGGGGTTTCGGCTGGGAATGCGGCGCCTCACGAACATGCTTCCCCACCCCCCAGCTGAGTGCCATTGCCAGGCACAAGGTGGGAAGGATTGTTGTAGCCATGGGGCTATATCGGCGTGACAGCGCATCCGGCTTGACATTCTTGGATCTCAGTCGGTGTGAGAGGGAGAAGTTGAACCGGTTGAAAAACAGGGCCCATCTAGCTTGCCTGGAATTGAGACTTTTGGCAGTGCTGCGATATTCCAGGTTCTTGTGGTTGGTCCACACAATGAACAGATGTTCCGCCCCCTCGGACGTGTAGCACGTGTTCTTGGGTGGAGCAGGAGAAGACGAGAATGTCATCGAGGTAGAAGAACCGATTCAACATGTTGTGTAGGACATCACTAACCAGAGCCTGGAACAGAGCAGGGACGTTGGTAAGGCCAAATGGCATGACAAGATCCCAACCCCTCCTGTCTCAGCCTCCAGTAGTTATGCTGCAATAGTTTGTGTCGGGGGGCTAGTATCAGTCTGTTATATCTGAGTATTTCTCCTGTCTTATCCGGCGCCCTGTGTGAATTTAATAAGTATGCTCCCTCTAATTTTTCTCTCTCTCTCCCTTTCTCTTTCTCTTCTCTCGGAGGACTTGAGCCCTATGACCATGCCTGGCCTGATGACTCCTTGCTGTCCCCAGTTCACCTGCTGCTGCTCCAGTTTGAACCGTTCTGCCTGCGACTATGGAACCTTGACCTGTTCACCAGAATTACTACCTTGTCCTGGACCTGCTGTTTTCAAATCTCTCTCTCTCTCTCTACCGCACCTGCTCTCTGTAGCTCTGAATGATCGACTATGAAAAGCCAACTGACATTTACTCCTGAGGTGCTGACCTGTTGCACCCTCTAAAACCACTGTTATTATTAATATTTGACCCTGCTGGTAATCTATGAAAGTTTGAACATCTTGGCCATGTACTGTTATAATCTCCACCTGGCACAGGCAGAAGAGGACTGGCCACCAGAGCCTGGTTCCTATCTATATTTCTTCCTAGGTTCCTGCCTTTCTCGGGAGTTTTTCCTTGCCACTGTGCTTCTACATCTGCATTGCTTGTGGTTTGGGGTTTTAGGCTGGGTTTCTGTATAGCACTTTGTGACATCGGCTGATGTTAAAAGGGCTTTATAAATACATTTGATTAATTGATAGGTTTCAATAGCCTTGTGCTCCGGACCCGACAGTCCTTGGGGCGGAGTGGTGCCAGAGTGGTTCCTGGGAGAAGGCCAATCCCTCAGCCATAGGGTCGTTGCCGTGGAAGCGAAGTGGCCTGGGCCTTACTGAACACCCCCCAGAGGTCCTGGTACTCCACAGGAATGGCGGAGAGGTCCGGGGCAACTTCCGAGCCCCCAGGAAGACATCCCGGGTTAGTCTGTGCTGACTTCAGTCTTTGAGCGTGGCAGAATGGGATCCAACCATTGATGGCAGCAGCAGACCAGTCAATAAGGGGATTGTGTCGTTGGAGCCAAAATAATCTTAATGAGCAGGAATTGGATCCTCTTCCTGTGGTTCCCTAACACCCGTAGGGTGGTATTGTGGGTGACCCGGCCTATAGAGCATCCGTCCAGCGCTCTAAAGTCCATGGGAATGGAGATGGGCTGAGTGGGGATGCAGATCTCGGACGCCAGGGTAGCATGCATCCATAAAGCTCTCATCGGCCCCAGAGTCGATGAGTACCCGGAGAGATTTCGACTGGTTTCCCCCCAGCAAAATGCATGAAAAGTGTAAGGGAAGAGGAAGAGTTATCCGTATGGCCAAACAAGAGTACTCGCTCCTACCGGTGAGCCTGGTCTTTTAGGGGACAGGTGGATACGAAATGAGCAGTAGTACTGCAATACAGGCAACACTTAGTGTGAATCCTGTGTAGCCATTCGGCTGGAGACAGCCTAGCTCTGCCTAGTTGCATCGGCAGCCTTCTGAGACTTTCTGGGGAACTCGGGTAGCCTCGGGTTCTCTCGACAACGAAGCCATCGGGGACATCCCGGAAGCGAGGTTGGAATCCTTGGGCAGACGAGAGAAATCAAATCTCTTCTCCTTCCTTCGTTTCCGTAGTTGCCTATCAATCTGAATTGTCAAAGTGAGCGAGTCGAGATCCGTCGGTAGTTCCTAGGGCTGGAAGCTCTTCCTTTACTTCCTCCAATACTCTGTGCAGGAACATGCTGAACAGCGCTTCTGGGTTCCAGGCACTCTCAGCTGCCAACGTGCAGAAATCCACTGCATAGTCTGCCACACTGCTGGAGTCTTGTCGAAGCTGGAGTAACTTCTGGGCAGCCTCTCTCCCGGACAATGGAGCATTGAAAACTTTCTTTACACCACAAACTCCTCCAGACTGAAGCATATAGCCGACTGATGTTCCCATACTGCCGTAGCCCAGGCGAGAGCACTCCTGGACATCAGCGTGATGAGGTACGCTATCTTAGAGAGGAAGGAGGGCTGCAGCTCGATGACCGAGAAACGCCCGACTGGTGCCCGACTCTCCATCGAAGCGTTGTGGTGGAGGTAAGTGGGGTTCCCGGGAAACCGGGGTGGCGGTGCTGCTAACAGCCGGGTTACTGATGGGTTGGGATCTTACAGTCGTGGTAGGCTGCCTTACAGGCAACCCGCGGAATTGCTCCAGCAATGTGTTGAATGCTCGGTCATGGCGTTCGGCCAAGGTCTATAACCCTTCCATAAGACAATGAAGCAACTCCTCGTGCCTTCTGATGGTGGCTCCTTGGGAGGAGATGGCGTTGCAGAGCTGGTCCAGGTCTGCTGGGTCAGTCATGGCCAGTTCGTACTATCACGTTTTAGGGAAGACCCAGATGCAGACAGTGTTTAAGTAACAAAAGTTTATTACTAGAACAGGGGCAGGTAAAACGACATGTCAAGGGCAGGCAGAGGTCAGTAGATCAGAGTCCAAAGGTACCGAACGGCAGGCAGGCTCAGGGTCAGGGCAGGCAAAATGGTCAAAACCGAAAAACTAGAAAACAGGAACTAGAAACAGACAAGAGCAAAGGGGGGAATGCTGGTAGGCTTGACAGACAAAACAAACTGGCAACAGACAAACAGAGAACACAGGTATAAGTACACTGGGGATATTGGGGAAGATGGGCATCACCTGGAGGGGGGTGGAGACAAGCACAAAGACAGGTGAAACAGAAACAGGGTGTGACAAGATTTGTATAATGCTAGTGGAATCACTCCACATCTTGAGCAAGTTACAAAAAACAGAAGCACAGATTGTTCTCTTGAACCAGAAATAGTTTAACAGAGCCATTATAACAGACAACTGTGTATGTGTGTCTGTGTGTCTCTGTGTGCATTCCTATTGCTGCGCGTGGCTGGCAAGCCCAGCTGGATATGATATTGGCCCCCATTATGGGGTCAGGAAGTGAGGCAGAGGCATTGTGTTTCAGTAGGCAATAAGCCTAGTGTCCCAGTCACTTCCATCAGCCACTCCCTCTCAGTGACCAGACAGCACAGACCAACAGCCCTGGAGGAGAGGGGGAGAAGGGAGGAAGCAGACGGAACATTCCACTGAGGAATGTGGGAGGGGGGGGACCAAGATCTGATTCTGCCTCCAGTTACAGTACGGGAGGGAGGAGGCTGGTACTGTAGCTTCAATATACATGCCCAAGGCACACCCTAGTCACTCAGTGTGAATAGTTGGTCTGGTTGTGAGTAAATGTGGTCCATTTAGCTCAGTTTGTAAAGCATGGTGCTTGTAATGCCAGGGTAGTGGATTTGATTCCTGGGACCACCCATACTCATGACTGTAAGTCACTTTGGATAAAAGCATCTGCTAAATGGCATATATTATTATATTATAAATCATGAAGGTGAATAAGATCCAGCTCAGGTTGAGTGACTGATGCGTGCCTGGCTTGCTGCTCCAGAGTTTGGCCTGATTTGTAGTGGAGGGTGGCAAGGACTGTAAGTCAACTCCTCCCTCCGGTTAGAGTTTCACAGTCTCTCTTTTCACTACATCCATCTATTTGACAAATTGAAATTGGTTCTGGACATGGCGTACATTACATTTACATTTGAGTCATTTAGCGGACACTCTTATCCAGAGCTACTTAGGAGTAATTAGGGTTAATTGCCTTGCTCAGGGGCACATCAACAGATATTTGCTCAAGGGCACAGACAGTTTCTTGTCGACTCTGGGATTCAAACCAGCAACCTTTCGGTTACGGGCCCAACGCTAGTCTACCTGCCGTCCCATTACAAGGTAAACAAGGCAACAGTAAACATGTCTTCCCCCATGAATAATGCAGCTCCCCCTTGGGCAAATCAGTGTAATTTTGTAAATGCCGGATTTCTTTGGCAAGATGCATCATTCACCAAAGTTGCTTAAAAATTATGCCAGTGGTGTCTGAGATACCGTGTCCAAAATGGCACCCTATTCCCTATAGAGCCCATAGGGTCCTGCTCAAAAGTAGCTCACTACATAGGGAATAGGGTGCCATTTGGGATGCATCTCTGAGTATTTATAGCAGGACTAGAGGAAGATAATTCAGCCAGACTGCTCACTCTGTAGAGAAAAGCAAGATACACAGGACATTTTTCAGGACTTTGTTGTGATGGTATTGATTGCTGTTTTTCGTGTGTGTGTCTGTGTTAGTTTGTGTATTACATTTTATGTGTGTGTGGTGTGTGTGTGTGAGTCATGCATGCATGCATGTGTGTGTTTGTGTGTGCGTTCTGAATTGAAGATTTGGGGGTGGGAGAAATGTGGGGGCTATCTTGGCAGTTCTTCATTTTTCACACACACACACGTTTAGCTGGGGACACGCTCAAGGTGAGGTGTTAATGCAGGAAGAGCCATGCTGTAATTTTTTTCCATCTGTCTATCTGTCAGGTGAGGAGCAAGAAGGGGGAACCCATCTGGGCCCAGGCATCACACACATACACACATACATACAGTATATATACACATATACTATACATGGCACAGGGGGACTGATGTGCATGAATGGAACACTGACTCAAATCCCCAGACAGACACAAACAGCTCTGCTCTCTCATCACTGGAGTAAACAAGCTAAAGCTATCGCTCAAATACTACACCTACTAATTTACATAAACACAGATTAGGAACAATGACTAAATAATATATGAGGCTCTGTTTCAAAGGCCAGGTGTTATTAAGTAAAGATATTTAAAACAGAGTCTGAATACAGAGTCAGTCTTTTGTTGTGCCTCTCTCTCTCTCAAAGACACTGTCTCTAATTTTATGGCAGGCAGAAATCTAGTGCGTTGCCAACCAAAAGTAGTCTCTTCTCATCAGACAGGTCTTGGAACCCTTCAATGATAGCTTCAAATTTGGGGAGACTAAACTCTCTAATTACTTAATATTTTTTACATTTTGTCAGGATATGCAGCTTTACCTCAGGTTCTGCGATGTTGCAGGGACTGCACAGCCTTTCCGCTACAGGAAGCGAAGTCAATGGCAAGGCTTTTCTAAGGTTTTGATCAGTAACCATGGCTAAATAGTTGGTGTACAATTTAGGGCCAGATAGCATTGCATTTTGTTTTGTGCTTGTTTCCCAATAGCTGATGTATCTTTTTTGACTGTGCTTTAATTTGGTTTATTCTGATTGATTGGATGTTCTGGTCCTGAGGCTTCAGTGTTTTAGTAGAACAGGTTTGTGAACTCTGCATTGGGACCAGCTGGATGAGGGGACTCTTTTCTTTGCTCAGCTCTTGGCATTGCAGGGCTTGGTAATGATATGCATGTATTTTTTTAATATGAATGGATATTGGCCTAATTCTGCCTTGCACGCATTGTTTGTAGTTTTCCTCTGGGCATGTAGGACAATCTTACAGAACTCTGCATGCAGGGTTTCGATAGGGTGTTTGTCCCATTGGCTGAAATGTCATCTCCATCCACTCTCTCACACACAAATTACTTCACCACCTCTCATCTTCCTTTCATCCCAACCCCTCCAAGCCACTGGTTTAGTGGCAATCAATGCAGTGTACATTGACCTTTCAAAAAGTAAACAGTCTGCATAATTTCTGAGCCAAATACCCTGAGCCAAAATGTCTGAGGCAGAGATGGCACATCTATCACTCGTGTTTAATTGCTAAATTGTAATTATTTCGCCACTATGGCCTATTTTTTGCCTTACCTCCCTAATCTTTATTTATACTACATTTGCACACACTGTATATAGACTTTTCTATTGTGTAATTGACGGTATGTTTGTTTATCCCATGTGTAACTCTGTGTTGTTTGTGTCGCACTGCATTGCTCTATCTTGGCCAGGTCGCAGTTGTAAATGAGAACGTGTTCTCAACTGGCTTACCTGGTCAAATAACAGTGAAAAAAAAAGGGATTGAGATGGCGAGAGGGAGTGGGAGAGAGGCAGCTGTGGGTGGTGTATAATGAGGTCTTTTGTAGAGCGCAACAGACAGTACAGTATGTTTAATCTAAACTAAGCACAAGTTCAGTACTGGTCTAGCATTCTAACACTCAGGTGGAGATAAATAGATCCTACAAGAGATAAGACGACCCCACAATCATTACAGACACCATAGTTCCATAAACTAGCTGTAAATTGGAGGGCTGTGGAAAATAGTAGCCATGCAGATTATATGAATTGATAATTTTGTATCTCCGGTATGGTGTGGCTCTACAATGCACTTAAGCCCAAGCACCTGATACGAGTGGCTCTTATCACAGTTCTCTGTGCTGCTTCAACAGAACACTTCAGAGTTCCATACCAATTGGCCCATCTAGAGATAACAGCTGGAGTATGCAAACAGCTGACACAGGTATTTAACACATCATAATGGCCTCAGAGGGAGACCGAAAATGAGAGAGAGAAACACAACATTGGACACTTTATGGAACACAAAGCCTTCACTATTTCATCCTGGAATATGCAAGGCCTGAGGTCATCTGCCTTTGGCCTAAAGAGCAGGAACCTGGACTTCAAAGAAATCAGAAATACAGGCAATGTCATCCTACAAGAAACCTGGTATAGAGGAGACGGACCCACTGGTTGCACTCCAGGTTACAGAGAGCTGGTACTCCCATCCACCAAACTACCAGGTGTGAAACAGGGAAGGGACACAGGGGTATGATAATGTAGTATAGAGCAGACCTAACTCACTCTATTAAATTAGTCAAAACAGGAACAATTGGCTGGAAATTAAAAAGGAAATAATCTCAACAGAGAACAATGTACTGCTTTTAACTACCTATATCCCCCCCACTAAACAGAGAGTACACAGTGGCCCTAAATACCTGACCACTGTGACTGACCCAAACTTAAGGAAAGCTTTGACTATGTACAGACTCAGTGAGAATAGACTTGCAATTGAGAAAGGCCGCTGTAGGCAGACCTGGCTCTCAAGAGAAGACTGCCATCTGCACACTGCCCACAAAATGAGGTGGAAACTGAGCTGCACTTCCTAACCTCCTGCCAAATGTATGGCCATTTTAGAGACACATATTTCCCTCAGATTACACAGATCCACAAACAATTTGAAAACAGAAGAGGAAGTTAGAGGAGACCACCTGCTCCTTTGTATGCCCCGGTTTTCTTGTGTTGAAGGAGAGGCGGACCAAAACGCAGCATGGTTATTACTCATGGTTCTTTAATAAAGAAACTACACATGAATAGACTAACAAAACCAAGAATTGTGAAAAACCAAAACAGCCCTATCTAGTGCAAACACAGAGACAGGAACAATCATCCACAAACCCCAACACCAAATCGGCTACCTATATATGGTTCCCAATCAGAGACAATGACTAACACCTGCCTCTGATTGAGAACCATATCAGGCCAAACACAGAAACAGACAAACTAGACACACAACATAGAATGCCCACTCAGATCACACCCTGACCAAACAAAACAGAAACATACAAAGCAAATTATGGTCAGGGTGTGACACAGTGACTCTGAGTTGCATTAGCAGCGCACATGCCCCGCCCACCTGAGGATCTGTCTTTTTCACTTTTTCAGCCATCTATTTCCTTTGTTTGAGGGGTGAAAAATCCACTTGTCACTTAAATCTTGCTGAATTGATTGCTTTAATTTTACTCCGGCGAGTCTTCAATACTCTTGCTTATACCTAAAAAACACCAATTTTTACCGTTAATTAACTTTACCGTTAATGTTTGTAATGACCTGCCAAACACACGGCGGTAATGTCTGAAATAGACTCAATGGAATACATTATATTTTCATTGTATCTATAAGAACACAAAAAAAATCTGGGATTTAGTACACTGTCGACACTTACATCACAAGAAAGAGTTTTGGAATTGAAAAAAACCTTCATGAACAATCGGATTATAGTGACATTATCTCACAAGCAACGTAAAGTATGTTTAGACAGGTTTAAACTTGAGCCAAGCGTGATGATTTTTTTATCTGAGGGTATCCTGCTATTGACACAACAGAAAGAGAAAACTAGTAATTAATGAGGCAGTCTAGACAGCGCAGGTGAGTGCAGGTAGGGTAGACTGTGCATGTGTTTGTTGGTTGCAGCCCTGTTAAGTTAATTTATTCATATACACAAATACACCCAGTGTATTATGCAAATTAGCCACATCTCATTTTCTTTTTTTAAGACAAAATAAATATAATGACCTTATACAATAAGAAAATGTATATATGAGTGTATTCTAAGGGGGAAAAAATGTGGAAATTTACCAAAAAAATGAATTTCTGAATTCCCACAAAAATCTCTGAATTGCATTCATTATTTGTCCGTGCCAGTAAAATGTTTTTTGTACTATATTTCAGTCAATATTTGATGGACTATTTTTTTTTAAATAATAAAAGTTAGGAGTATATTTATCCATTGTCCAACTGTTGCATTTTTTAGAATTGTTTTTATAACCTTGTAACAACTTCAATAAGCGTTGCAAGGTTTCAGCGGGCTCACACACACACACACACACACACACACACACACACACACACACACACACACACACACACACACACACACACACACACACACACACACACACGCACACACAGAGGTGCAAGCCAGGTGGCTCATACAGGGCTGGGTTCTCTACTTCAGGGGACACCTCACATACCACAAAATATGTTGACTAAAAGGCAAAATATCTACTAATATCTACTAGGCTACCCAAGTGGCAAAGCTCTTTTGTTTGTCCTGTGTTGTTAGATGATAATGACTCCAACATTCATGACTTAAACAGAATATAAGGGTTCCACTGATCATAATAAAAGCTGAGAAAAGCTATGGAATAACACCTGTCCAAATCCAATTAAACAGTTAAGGATATACACTAAGTGTAAAAAACATTAGGAACACCTGCTCTTTCCATGACATAGACTGACCAGGTGAATTCAGGTGAAAGCTATGATCCCTTATTGACATCACATGTGTATATAAAGGTGAGGAGGCAGGTTAAAGAAGGATTTTTAAGCCTTGAGACAATTGAGACATGGATTGTGTACGTGTGCCATTCAGAGCAGTGGATTTAGGTATAGGCGACATGGGCAGCCGCCCAGGGTGGCATCTTGCTGGGAGAGGCATGGGGCGCCCTCACCCCAAAAAATTGGAATGGTGACATTTGCGCGATTGGTTTTCTATCGCTCATTTGCACTCATTTGCATGACACCCTGTGGGACTAGTTTGTAAGCTAGGCAGGCTACTACCTGGGAAGGTCTCCCACTCAGAAGTACGAGATGGGGAGGGGTGCGGGGGTAGGTTGACCTCAGGTTTCCACACAAAGCCCGAGTTAGGGGGAGTGGTGCATTCAAATAGCGCACCTCTAACTTTGTACAGTACTAATGCAATTAGTCAAATCAATCACACTACGAAACGCTACCATATAACCACAAATCATTCAGAATAGGATATCCAGCCAACTTCAAATGTAAAAACATTGGTCACATACACATATGGTTAGCAGATGTTATTATGAGTTCTAGCGTAATGCTTGTGCTTCTAGTTCCGACAGTCCAGCAATATCTGGCAAGTAATCTAACAATTCCACAACAACTACCTAATACACACAATCCTAGTAAAGGAATGGAATAAGAATATATACATATAAACATATGTATGAGTAATAACCGAGCGGCATAAGCAAGATGCAATAGATGGTATAAAATACAGTATTTAGTATTCAATACAGTATTTATCCCCCTTGGTGTTTTTCCTATTTTGTTGCATTACAACCTTATATTTATATGGACTTTAATTTGGATTTCATGTAATGGACATATACAAAATAGTCAAAATAAGTGAAATACAAAAATAAGTGAAATAAAAAAATTACTTGTTTCAAAAAATTTAAAAAATGTCAAACAGAAAAGTTATTAGTACATATGTATTCACCCCATTTGCTATGAAGCCCCTAAATAAGATCTGGTGCAACCAATTACCTTCAGAAGTCACATAATTAGTTAAATAATATCCACCTGTGTGTAATCTACTTGTCACGTGAATTCAGTATATCTCAGTATACACCTGTTCTGAAAGGCCCCAGAGTCTGTAACACCACGAAGCAAGGGGCACCACCAAGCAAGCGGCAAACAGGTCAGGGACAAACAGGTCAGGGACAAAGTTGTGGAGAAGTACACATCAGGGTTGGGTTATAAAAAAATATCAGAAACTTTGAAAATACCACAGAGTACCATTAAATCCATTATTAAAAAATGGAAAGAATATGGCACCACAACAAACCTGCCAAGAGAGGGCTGCCCACCAAAACTCACGGACCAGGCGAGGAGGGCATTAATCAGAGAGGCAACAAAGTGACCAAAGATAACACTGAAGGAACTGCAAAGCTCCAAAGAGCTGCAAAAGCTCCAAAGCGGAGATTGGAGTATCTGTCCATTGGACCACTTTAAGCCGTACACTCCACTTAGCTGGGTTTTACGGAAGAGTGGCAGAAAAAGCAATTGCATGAAGAAAGAAATTAGCAAACACGATTGTTGTTTGCCAAAAGCCATGTGGGAAACTCCCCAAAGAAATGGAAGAAGGTACTCTGGTCAGGTGAGACTAAAATTGAGCTATTTGGCCATCAAGGAAAACACTATGTCTGGCGCGTACCCAACACCGGGACTGGGAAACTGGTCAGAATTGAAGGAATGATCGATGGCGCTAAATACAGGGAAATTCTTGAGGGAAATATTTTGTCTTCCAGAGATTTGAGACTGGGACCAAGGTTCACCTTCCAGGAGGACAATGGCCCTAAGCATACTGCTAAAGCAACACTCGAGTAGTTTAAGGGGAAACATTTACATGTATTGGAATGGCCTACTCAAATCCCAGACCTCAATCCAATTGAGAATCTCTGGTATGACAAAGATTACTGTACACCAGCAGAACCTATCCAACTTGAAGGAGCTAGAGCAATTTTGCCTTGAAGAACGGGCAAAAAAAAAAGCTTTTAGAGACATACCCCAAGAGAGTTGCAGCTGTAATTGATGCAAAAGCTGTATCTACAAAGTATTGATTTTGGGGGGTTGAATAGTTATGCATGCTCAAGTTTTCAGTTTTGTTGTCTTCTTTTTTTGTTTGTTTTACAATAAAACAATATTTCAATCGTTAATGTGGTAGGCATGTTGTGTAAATCAAATAATACAACCCCCCCCGCCCAATACTTTCACAAGCAACTGTATGGGATGAGTAATGCAAGATATGTAGACATTGCGCAACTTGAGAAAGCTGTGGGAAGCATTGGAGTCAACATGGGCCAGCATCCCTGTAGTACGCTTTCAACGCCTTGTAGTCCACGCCCCAACGAATTGAGGCTGTTCTGAGGGCAAAAGGGGGTGCAAATCAATATTAGGAAGGTGTTCCTAATGTTTTTTACACTCAATGTATAATACTACTTGTTCTTTGGACCACTTTACAGCCATGTTACGTCCCAATAATCTCTCTTTTCTCCCAAAGTGTGCTCTTTTTTACTTCCCTTAATTGTTTGAAAGGAAATGACTAGTATATGTACCCTCCCCCCAGCACAAGCCTACAACAATCCAATGTTTTTAGATGGTGAAATAGAGTAGCGAACTAATTCACACTAAAGAAGGAAGGGGATACTGCATTATTGGGACACAACACAATGATTCAGTAACGGGAGCTAGACCAACCTGTAAAAACATGATGAGTATGCATTTGGTGTCCTCCTTACATTCTCCACAGACAGGCCTTTTAAGAGGTGGGCTATGTTTCAAAGACCACAGTCCAGATATTCACTTCTAATTGAGCCTGACACGTGGCTCATATATCCTCCACATCTCCCTTCCTTCCCTCCTGAGTGGTACAAGCATTTGTTAACTCTGTGGCCACCCAGTGGTGCATAGCACAGTGTGGACATGAGACACACAGAGGTTCAGGACCTATGATGGAACATCTTATATTGGTGCTTTTCTATTTATACATTTCTGTGTTCTCTGTTTGTGCTTTTCTATAAACAAATTTCTGTGTTCATGCAAGTGAATGATTGAACAAATCCTCACTATCAGTGTCTGCAATTTGACATTACACCCAGAACCTTGTTCAGAGAAAGGGATATCTCAGTTTCAAGGTCTCGGCTTAGAGACCCATTATTGGTTGGTCACAAGAACGAAGCATACATTAATGATTCATTAATTATGAATAAGCTAAATCATGCAAACATAACTTGTCTGCAGTATATATGAGAACTAAACAGGACTGCCCCATTAGAGCTCCTGACAGACATTCACTATGGTGCATCAAATTTGTTTGAACCTCTTCAGCACGCTGACAATAAACAATTATTCATTTAAGATTGAGTGTCCTCTGTATGAATTTCCACAATAATTTGGCTCCATTCAACCCCTCCCATCTATCTCTTAACACCATCCATTTTTTTCAACTGTGCTGTGATGCTTCACAAAACTACTGAACCTTTATATTCTCATAGTTTCTACAGATTGTAAATTAAAGAAAAACATTTTTACTAAAATAATTATTATATTATTTATCGATTGACTATGACTTTTCAAATCACACAGGATTGCTATCTGCACCATTAGTTCTAGGTAAATGTTGCAATTCTTCAGCCATTCCTGGACCTGTGACCAAAAATGAGCTACTTACGGACAGTACCAAAATAAATTATATAATGACTCTACCTCCTTGCAGCAGAGCTGGGAAGATTGTATCCACATATATTTAAATATATATAAATGTATATATATATAAAACATTCTATTGGTTGCAAGAATTTTGTATAATAATTGAAATGGAAAACTTTGAAGTTTTGAATCTGGCGTGTAAATTCATACACCATGTGCCATGGAATCTGTACATAGAAAATCTCTTCCCAACTCTTTTGCAATTTATATGGCATAGCTGTCAATTCTTTGGTCCTTAAATTAAACTGGTATATATTTTTTTATCACAATTTTCTTTAACCATTTTTGGTCTTTTATGCAGGATAGACAGACAAGTTCCTTACTTTTTCCCTCTTCCACTTCCCTCTTCCATTTTGGTGGTAATCCTGCAATTAGTTGGGTGTAATTTTCGGTAGAGCAGACATTTCCATATGTCTGTGTTAGCTGCATATGTGATATAACTCCACTAGTCTTATTTATGATACCATTTTCATAGATTATACCTTTCTTTCAAAAATGTTACCTAATTTTTTTTTTTTATCAGTATATTAGTATATTTGAGTTTAACCACAATATTATTGTATTATATGTTCTGTCATTTCAGGTGGATTAAACTGAAATTGCAACGCAACCTTCTAAGGCTTGTTTAAAAAAAAATACGATATTTTGGAGATTATTTTGTTTTCAAAAACCCAAAAGTGAGCAATTGTAATCTAAATAAAGGGAGAAAAGCCATTTGTGAACATGGGGTGAGACATTCTCACTAATTTACTAGAGAACCATTTCAGATTTAAGTATAACTTTTGTATGACTGATGCCTTTAGTGAGAGGTCTAATGCTTTAATCTTTAATATTTTCTGCCCTCCGAAATCATATTCATTCTGTGTCTGTGTCTGCGGGTATGCAGAGGAGGAGGCGTCAATTGGTATTGGTATGTTATGCGGATCACATTTACCATCCTCCTCCCTTATCTCTTCAATTAATATCCCATAGGCCTCTACTTTATAGACAAGGTATGTGAATGAAAAACATTATCAAAACAGTTTTTTTCATTCACATTCATCACAAAAACCAAGGTATGAATACTGTTGTATGCGTGTTTTGTTAATCATCTGGATAATTCAAATGTTTTGGATTCACAGACTTCACCCTCCCTACACTTCTGATGAATATAACAGGAAACCTGTTTGATCACCATGCACTGCAAAATCATTCTGCCTATGGATACGGAGAACATCAACAGGCCAGAGGATATATACATTGGACTTGGGGCTCTGCTGGGAGTTTAAAATCATAATAAACACTGACAACTAAAATATTGGGTTATTGTTATTATTGTTATTGAAAACAAACACTCACTTAATAGGGCTGACTGACCTCTGACCTCTGTTCTGACTTCCTGGTGAGGCCTGATCACCCTCACTAGCAAGACTGGAGATATTGGGAGAAATTTAAAGGGGCTATGTAGACTCTAATAATTAGAAGAAGTTTATAATTTATCAATAATGCCATGTGTGATCCGGACCATGAGAAGGACAGAGAGAAAGCACTGCCCCTGAATGAAGGATACAATTCTTTCCTTATGGTGTTATCAAGCATCGTAATTCTAATTTGATTTGTTATTCTAATTTATTTATTTTTGATTTAAAAGGCAGTGTTGTTTTTTGGATGCATGAATCACAATTTTATTTTAATTTAACCTTTTTTTAACTAGGCAAGTCAGTTAACCTTTCGGAACCCCTCGACAACATTCCACTGAAAAGGCAGCGAGCGAAATTCCCAAATATTTTTTTGAAATATGTAACCTTCACACATTAACAAGTCCAAAACAGAAAATGAAAGATAAACATCTTGTTAATCTACCCATCATGTCCAATTTAAAAAATGCTTTACAGCGAAAGCACAACATATGATTATGTTAGGTCATAGCCAAGTCAAAAAAACACACAGCCATTTTTCCAGACAAAGATAGAAGTCACAAAAAGCAGAAATATAGATAATATTAATCACTAAGCTTTGATGATCTTCATCAGATGACACTCATAGGACATAATGTTACACAATCCATGTATGTTTTGTTCCATAATGTGCATATTTATTTCCAAGAATCTCAGTTTACATTGGCACGTTACGTGCAGTAATGTTGTGATTCCAAAACATCCGGTGATTTTGCAGAAATACTCATAATAAACATTGATAAAAGATACAACTGTTATTCACAGAATTAAAGATAGACTTCTCCTTAATGCAACCGCTGTGTCAGATTTCAATTTTTTTTAAGGAAATAGCATAATCTGAGAACGGCACTCAGAGCCAAATCCAGCCAGAGAAATATCCGTCATTTTGGAGTCAACATAAGTTAGAAATAACACCATAAATATTCACTTACCTTTGATTATCTTCATCAGAAGGCACTCCCAGGAATCCCAGTTCGACAATAAATGACTGATTTGTTCCATAAAGTTCCATAAAGTCCATCATTTATGTCCAAATAGCCACTTGTTGTTTGCGTGTTCAGCCCAGTAATCCATCTTCATGAGGCGCAGGCACTTCGTCCAGACAAAAACTCGAAAAGTTCCGTTACAGTCCTTTAGAAACATGTCAAACGATGTATGGAATCAATCTTTAGGATGTTTTTAACATAAACATCAATAATGTTCCAACCGGAGAATTCCTATGTCTGAAGAAAAGCACTGGAACAAGAGGCAACTCTGTCGGGAACGCACGTCACAAGCCTGAGACACTCTGCCAGACCACTGACTCAAACAGGTCTCATGAGCCCCTCCTTTATAGTAGCATTCTCATTCAAGTTTCTAAAGACGGTTGACATCTAGTGGAAGCCGTAGGAAGTGCAACTTCATACATATCCCACTATGTATTCGGTAGGCCAAGCTTTGAAAACCTACAAACCTCAGTTAACCCACTTCCTGGTTGGATATTTCTCAGGTTTTCGCCTGCCATATGAGTTCTGTTATACTCACAGACATCATTCAGAAACAGTTTTAGAAACTTCAGAGTGTTTTCTATCCAATATTAATAATAATATGTATTATTAGCATCTGGGACAGAGTAGGAGGCAGTTCATATGCTATTCATCCAAAAGTGAAAATGTTGCCCCCTATCCCATTTTTTATTTTCATTGATGGCCAAGGAACAGGGGTTTAACTGCCTTGTTCAGGGGCAGAATGACAGATTTTTACCTTGTCAGCTCGGGGATTCGATCCAATCCAAGTCAAATGCCCTGACCACTAGGCTACCTGCTGCACGATGTGAGTCATGTGTCCTAAGGGGGAATTACCAGTCCCCTGGGGCCCTTTGGTAAATACAAAAATGTATTTTCTTCATATGCCCGCCTGTAAAAGGAAAAAATATATATTGATAATGGTTGACAGTTACTCCAAATGGATTGATGTTTTCCCCACATCAATTAATATACAGTATGTGTATTGCTGTTGTTTTTTACCCTCTTCATTTTTATCTTGCTTCAATAACAAATTTCACCACATTGGGTATGCTGGATGGTCAGGATTTCTCCCTAAGAATTAGCCCTCTAACTTCCTGACCTGTAACTCTGCAGTGAGATCGCCAAGATGATAGGGAAGTATAAGCCAATTTGCAGAAAAAATGGTTTCAACTGTGTGTTGTTATTCTCTTTGACATTTGCTTTAGAAATCTGTATTAAGAATGTGGGTAGTCGTAATAATTTGTTAGGATTTCCTGAATCAGAAATGCCCTAAACTAAACTGCTGTTCTGGTCTGTCCTCGCTCGACGTTATGGCGAAGGTGACCACAGATGGTGTCTAGATGCATGGAAGGGATTAATTAACCAAGAACAGTGTGAACCTCAACATCCCTGTCACGCCCTGGTCAAAGTATTTTGTGTTTATTTTTATGTATTTGGTCAGGCCAGGGTGTGGCATGGGGTTTTTGTAATTGTGGTGTGTTTGTCTTGGGGTTTTGGTGGTGGTATTGGGATTGTAGCTTAATGGGTTGTCTAGCAAGGTCTATGGCTGTCTGGAGTGGTTCTCAATCAGAGGCAGGTGCTTATCGTTGTCTCTGATTGGGAACCATATTTAGGCAGCCATATTCTTTGAGTTTGTCGTGGGTGATTGTCCTTAGTGTCCTATGTGTACTCGTTGTTAGTTTGCACCAGATAGGCTGTTTCGGTTTCGTTTATTGTTTTTTTTGTAAGTTCGTGTTTCTTTGGTATATTAAACATGGATCGCAATCGACACGCTGCAGTTTGGTCCGACTCTCTTTCATCACCACTAGAAAACCGTTACAGAATCACCCACCACCAACGGACCAAGCGGCGTGTCAACAGGCAGGAGCAGCCGAAAAAGGAGATGCTCACCAAGGATTTCTGGTCATGGGAGGAGATCTTCGACGGGAGAGGACCCTGGGCTAAACCAGGGGAGTGTAGCCGCCCAAAGGAGCAACAGGAGAAGAGGCAACAGAGGCAGCAGCAGCAGGAGCAGCAGCAGCTACAGTGGGAGAGGTTGCACCACCTGGAGTTATGGACATGGGAGGAGGAATTGGACGGTAAAGGACCCTGGAATGAGCCTGGAGATTATTGTCGCCCCAAAGCCGAGCTGGAGGCAGCAAAAGCAGAGAGGCGGCATTATGAGGAGCTAGCACGGCAGAGCGGATGGAAGCCCGAGAGTCAGCCCCAAAAATTTCTTGGGGGGCTTACAGGGAGTATGGCTATGCCAGGTAGGAGACCTGCGCAAACTCCCTGTGCTTACCGGGGGCTGGAGAGACCGGGCAGGCACCGTGTTATGCTGTGGAGCGCACGGTGTCTCCAGTGCGGGTGCACAGCCCGGTTCGGTATATTCCAGCTCCGCGTATCGGCCGGGCTAGATTGAGCGTCGAGCCAAATGCCATGAAGCCGGCTCTACGCATCTGGTCCCCAGTGCGTCTCCTTGGGCCGGCTTACATGGTACCAGCCTTGCGCTCGGTGTCTCCGGTTCGCCTGCATAGCCCAGTGCAGGCTATTCCACCTCGCCGCACTGGCAGGGCAACCGGGAGCATTCAACCAGGTAAGGTTGGGCAGGCTCGGTGCTCAAGAGCCCCAGTGCGCCTGCACGGTCCGGTCTATCCAGTACCACCTCCACACCCCAGCCCTCCGGTAGCAGCTCCCCGCACCAGGCTTCCTGTGCGTGTCCTCGATCCAGTACCACCAGTTCCAGCACCACGCACCAGGCCTTCAGTGTGCCTCGCCTGTTCAGCGCAGCCAGCGCTTTTCTCCTCTCCTGCGCTGCTGGAGTCTCCCGCCTGTTTAGCGCAGCCAGAGCCTTCCTCCTCTACAGCGCTGCCTGAGCCTCCCGCCTGTTTAGCGCAGCCAGAGCCTTTCTCCTCTCCTGCGCTGCCGGAGTCTCCCGCCTGTTTAGCGCAGCCAGAGCCTTCCTCCGACACAGCGCTGCAGGAGTCTCCCGCCTGTTCAGCGCAGCCAGAGCTGCCAGTCTGCATGAAGCAGCCAGAGCTGTCAGTCTGCATGGAGCAGTCAGAGCTGTCAGTCTGCATGGAGCAGCCAGAGCTGTCAGTCTGCATGAAGCAGCCAGTCTACATGGAGCAGCCAGAGCTGTCAGTCTACATGAAGCAGCCCGAGCTGCCAGTCTGCATGAAGCAGCCAGTCTACATGGAGCAGCCAGAGCTGTCAGTCCGCATGGAGCAGCCAGAGCTGTCAGTCCGCATGGAGCAGCCAGAGCTGTCAGTCTGCATGGAGCAGCCAGAGCTGTCAGTCCGCATGGAGCAGCCAGAGCTGTCAGTCTACATGAAGCAGCCCGAGCTGCCAGTCTGCATGAAGCAGCCAGTCTACATAGAGCAGCCAGAGCTGCCAGTCTGCATGAAGCAGCCAGAGCTGTCAGTCTGCATGGAGCAGTCAGAGCTGTCAGTCTGCATGGAGGAGCCAGAGCTGTCAGTCTACAGGAAGCAGCCCGAGCTGCCAGTCTGCATGAAGCAGTCAGTCTACATGGAGCAGCCAGAGCTGTCAGTCCGCATGGAGCAGCCAGAGCTGTCAGTCTACATGAAGCAGCCCGAGCTGCCAGTCTGCATGAAGCAGCCAGTCTACATGGAGCAGCCAGAGCTGTCAGTCTGCATGAAGCAGCCAGAGCTGTCAGTCTGCATGGAGCAGCCAGTCTGCATGGAGCAGCCAGTCTGCACGGAGCTGTCAGTCTGCACGGAGCTGTCAGTCTGCACGGAGCTGTCAGTCTGTAAGGAGCTGCCAGTCTGCAAGGAGCTGCCAGTCAGCACGGAGCCGCCAGAGCGGTCAGTCTGTAAGAAGCCGCCAGAGCTGTCAGCCTATATGGAGCAGCTAGTGCCGCCAGTCTGCCCAGCGCCGCCAGTGCCCCCAGTCTGCCCAGCATCGCCAGTCTGCCCAGCATCGCCATCAGTCTGCCCAGCATCGCCAGTCTGCCCAGCATCGCCAGTCTGCCCAGCATCGCCAGTCTGCCCAGCATCGCCAGTCTGCCCAGCACCGCCAGTCTGCCCAGCGTCGTCAGTCTGCCCAGCGTCGTCAGTCTGCCCAGCACCGCCAGTCTGCCCAGCACCGCCAGTCTGCCCAGCGTCGCCAGTCTGCCCGGCGCCGCCAGTCTGCCCGGGCGCCGCCAGTCTGCCCGGCGCCGCCGGTCTGCCCAGCATCGCCAGTCTGCCAGACTCTTCCAGATCTGCCAGTCAGCCAGACTCTTCCAGATCTGCCAGTCAGCCAGACTCTTCCAGATCTGCCAGTCAACCAGACTCTTCCAGATCTGCCAGTCAACCAGACTCTTCCAGATCTGCCAGTCAACCAGACTCTTCCAGATCTGCCAGTCAACCAGACTCTTCCAGATCTGCCAGTCAACCAGACTCTTCCAGATCTGCCAGTCAACCAGACTCTTCCAGATCTGCCAGTCAGCCAGGATCTGCCAGTCAGCCAGGATCTGCTGAAACCACCAGCCAGCCAGGAGCTGGTAGAGATATCTACCTGCCTGAGCTTCCTCTCACTCCTGAGCTTCCTCTCACTCCTGAGCTTCCTCTCACTCCTGAGCTTCCTCTCACTCCTGAGCTTCCTCTCACTCCTGAGCTTCCTCTCACTCCTGAGCTTCCTCTCACTCCTGAGCTTTCTCTCACTCCTGAGCTTTCTCTCACTCCTGAGCTTTCTCTCACTCCCGAGCTTCCCCTCAGTCCCGAGCTGCCTCGGTCCCGAGCTGTCCTTCAGTCCCGATCTGTTCCTCAGTCCAGTGGGGTTCTGGGTGAGGACTACTAGGCCATGGTCGGCGGCGAGGGTGGACTATCCAGGGACGAAGGGAGAGGGGACTAAGACATTAAAGGAGTGGGGTCCACGTCCCCGCGCCGGAGCCGCCACCATGGACAGACGCCCACCCGGACCCTCCCTATTGTTTTGAGGTGCGTTCGGGAGTCCGCACCTTAGGGGGGGGGTTCTGTCACGCCCTGGTCAAAGTATTTTGTGTTTATTTTTATGTATTTGGTCAGGCCAGGGTGTGGCATGGGGTTTTTGTAATTGTGGTGTGTTTGTCTTGGGGTTTTGGTGGTGGTATTGGGATTGTAGCTTAATGGGTTGTCTAGCAAGGTCTATGGCTGTCTGGAGTGGTTCTCAATCAGAGGCAGGTGCTTATCGTTGTCTCTGATTGGGAACCATATTTAGGCAGCCATATTCTTTGAGTTTGTCGTGGGTGATTGTCCTTAGTGTCCTATGTGTACTCGTTGTTAGTTTGCACCAGATAGGCTGTTTCGGTTTCGTTTATTGTTTTTTTTGTAAGTTCGTGTTTCTTTGGTATATTAAACATGGATCGCAATCGACACGCTGCAGTTTGGTCCGACTCTCTTTCATCACCACTAGAAAACCGTTACAATCCCCTCTAACTCCCCTAAGTAATGGTGACAATGGCATTCAGCATAGTTCTTCACCACTTTTAACGTGAGACCTGAGTCCGAGCCAGCAACCTGTACACAGCATCCAGTCGAAGCTATCAACTGCCTTTTCTCTCATGCCTTTTCTCTCAGGAGTGCGACATGATTCCACATGGAGTGAGCATGGAGAGAGATCCAATCCAAGCTTCTCTCATGCTGCTGGTGTACTGGTAGGACATAATGGACTGTAAAGGACACTGGAGGCTCAGGTGAGAGACAATGTCAAGAGCGATCCACTTTGAACATGTGCCATTGGGAGGACCAACTGAAACCCTATCTGAAGAAGAACAGGGAGGGAGTGGTCAACCGTGCGTGTAATTGATTTAGGCTTATCCAAAATTGTTTATTTGGGGTATCAGGTTGATTGTGGAGGTCTGCACACTCCACAATTTATAGTAATTTAGATTAAGTATGCATTGAGATATCAATCTGTCATTACCACAAGTGATGAAAATAGTTAACGCTAGATATATAAAATGAAAATACTGTATGTCAATTTAAATGTACATTCTGCCAGTGTCGGTGTGTGCTAAGTTGAGGGTCTTAAATTAAAGTGGTAGAAACCAACGTGAAGCACTAAGGACTGTCATTCATTCGTCGCCCCAGACCCCCGGACTGTTGCCATGCCAAGCGACACCTGGTTAGGTCCCCGGCACAATGGCATCATGGTAGTCTAATTTAAGGTGGGAGCTTTGACAGGGGTCAGAGCACCCCACGGAACACAGAACACTAGATGTGTATGTGTGTGTGTGTCTGGATAGAGATTAAATGAGACTGAACTTCAGGATGTAATTCAAGAACTCAGCAGTCTAACTAATGAGAATGAAAGAACATTTTATTAATATTTATTTTATTTTATGACATGTAATAAAGTTATTAGTCACTAGAATAACAAGGAGAAAAAGTATTCCCAGAACTGAACATGTTACTGTATCAGGTGTCCCGGGCCTTTATATTTCCATAAGTGGGCCGCGAGGAGAGCTTGAAATAACCAAGTTGATGTATGATTGTATTTTCATTGGAACAAAAGCTATCTCCTGGAAGACGCACATGTGCACACACACACACACACACACACACACACACACACACTGAAGCGTAAGTATGCTATGATTAATTTAATTGTCATCATCCACCCATATAGCAAAATTTAGGAGTGATCTGCTCGCTCTGGGACTTTTCCTGTGGTCCTATTAGCACAGACAACGTAATCCCCACTGCAATCATACAATGCTGTAAGTATGCATTAAAAACAACACCCCCGGAGTCTGAAAAGACACACTGGCTGATCGAGCTTTAGCCTAAAAGAAAAACACACCAACACACTCTAGTATTGTATTGTATAATGTCGTTACGCACACAAACAAACACACTTGCACACACACACTAGTAATGTATAATGTCATATGCACTAATGTGACATTTCCCTCTCTATTCTAGCTCTCTAAATATACCTGTAAATAGCTAAGGCACAATAACTGACTGCAGAGAGCCGGTTAATGAATTAAATTAGTCAAGGCTTGGCGATTAAGAGAGGTGAAAATAACCATTGTCACATAAGAGATAGCAGGGCTGTCTATCTACAGGCTAGAATCAACTAACTCTATCAGTCAGCCAGTCAGGGTAGAGCAGGGCAGAGCTGTGTGTGGCTCTCTCTACCCATCACCCCAGCCAGGCCCAGCACAGTCAGTCAGACAGAGAGAGAGAGAGGAAGGAGCATGAGGTGCGTGTGAGGATAAAGGTTTGAGAATATCTATGTGTGTGGTAGTTATTGTGTTGGCTGTGAATGTGGATCTGGACAAAGCATCTTCACCATGTCTTCTCAACATGAACAATGAAAAGTGGGGAAACAAAAAGGCATGGATTCCTAATTGTCTTTATAGCACTTAAAACCTGTTAGAGATAGGGGGCAGTATTTCCCCTTTGGATGAATTGCGTGCCCATAGTGAACAGCATCAAAATCTGTCCTAAATTGCTAATATATGCATATTATTATTAATATTGGATAGAAAACACTCTGAAGTTTCTAAAACCGTTTAAATTATGTCTGTGAGTATAACAGAACTCACAGGGCAGGCAATCTTCCAAACTAGTTTTGAAATCCTGAAAGTTGGGGCAACTTTGACGTCATCACCCCCTCCCTTCCCAACAAGTTATGGATCTGGAAACACTTCCTATGTCTTCCACTAGATGTCCTCATTCAGTAGAAAGTGTAATGGAGCATTTGCTGTGAACTTTGACCTAATGGGAAGGAAAGTAGTAAGTGTCGCAAAAGATTTCCATGTGCTTGAAGGTGCTTCGGCTGTTTCCATCTGCCCTAGATGAACATGAATGGCCCGGTTGGAATGCTATTCGATCTGTATGATCATAACATCCTGAAGATTGATTCTGCACTTAGTTTGACCAGTTTCGTCGACCTGTAATATGTAATTTGGAAGTTTTGATGCAAAGGTATCCTGGACCAGAAGTCATTTTTTGGGCATTTGAGCTGAAAGTGGTAGCAAATGCTGCTACTTGGACACTAGAATTGAACATTATGAAACAAAACGATTTATTGTTGAACTAGGACTCCTTGCACTACATTCTGATGGAAGATCATCAAAGGTAAGGGAATATGTATGTTGTAATTTTGTATTTCTTTTGACTCCAACATAGCGGAGAAATATTGTTACGTCTGAGCGCCGTCTCAGATTATTGCAATGTGCGGCTATTTCCGTAACGTTAAAAAAAATGTGACACAGTGGTTGCATTAAGAACCAGTGTATATTTTTAATTATATGTAGAACATGTATCTTTAGTCAAAGTTTATGATGAGTATTTCTGTTATCTGGCGTAGCTTTCTATAATTCCTCCGGACATTTTGGAGAATTTTCTGAACATGGCGTCAATGTAAACCGAGATTTATGGATATAAAATGCATATTATCGAACAAAACATAAATGTACTGTGTAACATGCCATATGACTGTCATCTGATTAAGATTTTCAAGAGGTTAGTGAATGATTTTTTTTTTATCCTGCCTTTGTCAATTTATATTTTGCTGGACAAAATGGCTACGTTTTTTCTTTGTTTTGGTGGTGGTCTAACATAAATATATGCTGTGTTTTCACTGTAAAACATTTTAAAAATCTGACACGCTGGGTAGATGAACAAGGTGTTAATCTTTCAATTGAGGTATTGGACTTGTTAATGTGTGGAGGTTAAATATTTCTATGAATATTTTTGCATTCCCTGCACCACCGTTTCAGCTGAACGGGGGGGGGGTGGAGTTCCCGTAGGGGAACCCCTCGCCTCAACAGGTTCACTTAACCTATTTTAGTTTGTTAAAGCTAAACTTAAGAGCACTATGTTCAAATGATGACAGCAGGATCACAGTGTTCAATTAGTAATCCCAGACCTAGGGCAGCAACATGGATTATTTTGGTAATTATTTTGGTAATTTCTGGGGATGGTTCTCTTCAGACAGACAACTCTCCAAACAAATTACAACTGCCTGTAGCCCAGGCCCAGAGGCAAGGATATGCATATTCTTGGTATCATTTGAAAGGACACACTCTGAATTTTGTGGAAATGCGAATTGAATGAAGGAGAATATAACACAATAGATCTGGTAGAAGAAAATATAAGGAAATAAACATAAGTTTTCTGTTTTTTATTGTTGCTGCATCATCTTTCAAATGACCAAGAACAGCCAAACATACAGATAGGATGCTGGGGATGATTTGAATGAAGAACACAAGATGGCAACAATAGCTGAGCAAGTTTTGGACAGATAACTTCAAAAATGAGTGAGCTACATGACATTGAGCAAGAAGTCACCCAGGTGTCCCACACAAATGTACCCAAGTGGCCGAATTGGTACAGTGATACATTTGGAAGGAAAGAACTATAAACAAAATACATAAATGCTATTCTAACACCCCCCCCCGCCAAAAAAATATATATATACAAAAATATATATTAAAAATTAAATAATAATAATAAAACAAACAATTAACAAGGGTAACTATTTACATATTTTCTATTTACAATATTGTGAAGACCCTCAGTCCTCTACACAATATTGTGCTGCTGGTGCCATGGCCCATAGCAGTCTCTTTCTGCTGTAAAGCAAAGGCTTACTGAACAGGTGGTGCAGGTGATGGGGCATTTCCTGTGACAAAGGGCACAACAACGTCACCCTACTGTGCACTTTTTGCCCTGAGGCACATTCATGCCTGCAGAGATGAATCTGGGCAGGTGAACACCACTGGTTGGAGCAGAAGGGACAGAAGGTGCTGCAGTGGACTTGCTGTAGCTAGCAAGCTCCTGGATGAGCAGCTCCCTGAAGGCTAGCTGTGAGATGGGGGGCTGTCCACAGCTCTTGGCCATTTCCTTCTGGAGGATGAAGGAATTCACCACAGCAATGTCAATGAAATGCTAGAAAAATGTATTGTACCATTTCATGGTCTTGTGGAGAACATTGTTGTATCCTATCAGCGCATCTGACAGGTCCACACCTCCCATGCTCTTGTTGTAGTCCTTCACAGCAGCTGGAATGGGGAAATTTGTGGTCCATGCCCCGGCACCGTCCTTCACACGCCTGATGACATGATCTCCACTGAAGGACTTGTGGATACTGGAGCACATGACCACCTCTCTGGTATCCATCCGCATCACAAAGAGCAGGCCATCTTCACGGATCCATCGCATGGTACCCCGCTCAGCCCGCTTAGGCATGTCGTTCACCGTTGTCTTTGCCCACACATCCCGCTTCCTCAGCTCTGTTACCAGGGTAGGGCTTGTGTAGAAGTTGTCCACAAACAGTTTGTAGCCCTTCCCCAGCAGTTGAAAATCCAATAACTCCATAACGGAATCATAACTCAGTCCATTACCGGTAGCAAAACTGTTTTTCCCCTCATAAACAAAAAAATGGCAAGTGTAGGCACAAACAGAATCAGCCAAAACAAACAGTTTGTGTCCCCATTTAGTTGGTTTATTGCGCATGTATTGTTTGAGGCTGATTCTGGACTTTGAGGCTACCATCCTCTCATCGATGGACAGGTTCTGGGCGGGCTGAAAATAGGTCTTGCAGGCCTCAACGATGTTGGAGTAGAGAGGTTTGATTTTGCACAGCCTATCAAACCTTGGTGTGCCTCTCTTCTTGTCATTCTCCCCATCAACGTCTGGGTCACTGATGTGAAGCGCCCGTGAGATAGTCAGAAACCTTTTACAAGACATGGCAGTCATGGGGACAGGCAGTTGATAGAGAGCTGACGTTTTCCAGTAGTCCCTTAGAGTTTTCAACTTCACCAGCCCCATGTAAATGACCATTGAAAAGTAGCAGAAAAGGTCTGACATGGAAATGGTCTTCCATGCCTCTATCTTTCCTGCCTGCTTCTTAGCCACGTACTTATTGGTGTTCAACACCAGGGAATCAACAATTGACGAGGTGAAAAACAGTTGAAAAAGTTGAAGGGGGCTGTACTTTGCAGTCATGTCTAGTTGAGGTCCTGGCTGCCTTTTGGGTCTAAAAACTGGTGGATTTGGTTGCACATCATCTTCTAACACAGAGTGCCAACGACCCTCTGGCCCTCTGTCTGCAGGTTGCTCTCTTCCCCACCTCCGCCTCTTTGTCACTGACTTCACATCTCTAGATGGCCAGGTAGGTGTGGAGCCGGAGACAGCCGGGGTCCGGCTGGATGAACCAGCTTCAGAGGGAGATGGACACCTAGACATTGGCGGCTCATAATCAGAATCACTGCCACTGACTTCACATCTCTAGATGGCCAGGTAGGTGTGGAGCCGGAGACAGCGGGGGTCCGGCTGGATGAACCAGCTTCAGAGGGAGATGGACACCTAGACATTGGCGGCTCATAATCAGAATCACTGCCACTGTGAAAGATTTTAAAAAATCAGTAACAATACTTTCACGTATGAGCCCTGTATCAACACGTAAAATAAACAGATAAATATAGAGTACAGGGAACATAATCACTATGGTGAAGTGGTCAAGGGCTGTTCCATTCCATGTTTATGTAAAATAAATGTTAAAAATATATCACACACACACAGTATAGCCAATGTGCACTTTACACGTTTCATTACAGATTATATTTTTATATTATTGCAAATAAAATAAGAAAATCTTTTTAAAAATCTCAAATTAATAATATTTGATATTATTAATTTCAAACAATGACATTAGCATTTGGGTTAAATCTGTATACCTAGACTTTGTTTTAGCTTTTCCTGATTTAGTCGCCATATTTTAAATATATAAACTTGTTGAAAATGCTATTGAATATTTACTGCTATGCGTAACACACGTGGCTCCGTCAAGTAAGATTTGCAATGGCGAATGAACCTCTTTTACGCAAGAGTTTATGACAAAGGCTGGTCTTCAAACGTATAACCATTACATATTGCCGTTTACCTCAGCACATTGGCGATCTTCCAAGCTAGATTTCAAGATGATCAGTGGTCATTGGTCCAAAATACAGTCAATCAACGATAGACCAGTCCTACCATTGGTGCGCAATGATATCATTGATTGGTGTCTTCAAATCGGTTTGTTTCGGTCACTACGTCCCGGGAAAAGAACCATCAAATATGGTTGTGTTAGTAACAACCAGAGGATTGCAATGAAACCAACCATGACTGGATAAACTTTTGTTTAGTGTGTGTAATTACCACGAATCATCCAAAGTTGAATGAGACGGAAATCACGACGCAAGCGGTTTACAAATGTTTTGTGTTAGGCTATAAAAATGGATTTTATCAAACAAAACGAACATTCACTGTGTAGTTAGGATACTTGGTATTGCCACCAGACGAAGATCTTCAATGGTAAGCAATTTATTTTATTGTTATTTCTGACTTTCATGACGCTAATGCTTGGTTGGAAAATGCTAGTAATACTTGTGTGTGCGTGGCGCCGTCCTCAGAAAATAGCATGTTTGCTTTCGCAGTAATGGCTTTTTGAAATCTGACACAGCGGCAGGATTAATAAGACGTTCATCTTTTAAATTATTTAAGATACATGTATTTACAAGAATGTTTACTATAACAAATGGTGTATTTAGAATGTTAGCTCTCTGCAGTTTCACCGGATGTTGGCCTGGTGGGACGTTAGCGTCTCACCTACCCTAGAGAGGTTAAGGATTAGCCCCTTTTTTTCAATTTTCGCCTAAAATGACATACCCAAATCTAACTGCCTGTAGCTCTGGCCCTGATGCAAGGATATAAATATTATTGGTACCATTTCAAAGGAAACACTTTGAAGTTTATGGAAATGTGAAAGGAATATAGTAGAATATAACACAATAGATCTGGTAAAAGATAAAACAAAGGACCTTTCATTTGTAATTTTTTTGTACCATCATCTTTGAAATGCAAGAGAAAGGCCATAATGTATTATTCCAGCCCAGTTGCAATTTAGATTATGGTCACTAGATGGCATCACTGTATGTGCAAAGTTTTAGACTGATCCAGTGAACCATTGTATTTCTATTCAAAATGTTGTATCAAGACTGCCCAAATGTGCCTAAATTGTTTATTAATAACTTTTCATGTTCAAAATTGTGCACTCTTCTCAAACAATAGCATTGTATTAGTTCACTGTAATAGCTACTGTAAATTGGACAGTACAGTTAAGATTAACAAGAATTTAAGCTTTCTGCTACCAGATATGTCTATGTCCTGGGAAATGTTCTTGTTACTTACAACATCATGTTAATCGCATTAGCCTACGTTAGCTCAACCGTCTCGTGGAAGGGACACCGATCCCAAATAAGTTTTAAGAAGCAGGATGTCCCAACTCTGCCCTTTCCTCTATGCCAAACTGACATTGTATACGTACAGACGTGTTAAACTGGAACATTGGTACATTGTGGGGGGGAAACCTGTCTGTTCAATAGACTGTTCAATCTGATATGATCCAGTTGAAAAACTATAGGGACCAGACGATGGATGTTTCAGTTACATATCCAATGGGAGCGACCTTTTCAATGAGACGTCTGAGTAAACAATAAGAATAGAACAAAACAAACAATTGACTGAGAGTAGGCCTACTGTAAGTGTCGGGAGAGAGTTAGGCCAAGATAATAAATGACTGCCTCTGAACATGAGCCACAGTTCAAAAACCTTTGGGTTGGACAGTAATAACTCATGTGGTTTGGGCTCCCCTAACACACACAGTATCTCTCTCGCTCTCCACCTCTCTTTTACTCTCTCACTCCCTCAGGTTACAGATGACCCTTCAAATGTGTTACTGACAGACTGCAACATGGGAGTTCAGATGTTAAAACAGCCCATGAATCAGCTACATTACCAGGTAATGTATTGCTTCAGGTTTAAGTTACAGTGGTTAACCTTTACCATAGGCCCCTTTTACAGGGTGAGAAAAGTCCTTTCCACACACACATACACACCTGTTTAACATCTCTGCCATGTGTGTTCAAAGGCTCCTAATACTGCACAGGGACCATATACCTCTGGAGAGTGGATCAAGTACATTTCTGTGGTTAAGCTAACTTTCCCTTAACTGTAAACACACTTCAAGGTCCTATTTGTTCACAGTTAGTCTTTAGAGTCCAATACGTTTTACTTTTTTGTCCTAGGGTCAAATGTTATTGAATATTTTGAAGCCAATCACGTGTCACTCTACTGATAAAAATCCTCAACCTAGTAATAACCAGTCTCCATCCTCTATCCTTTGTCTCTATCCCGTTCCCTCCTTTCTCTCTGTATTGAGCTGTTGATGGGCCAGAACCATAGACAGACAAAGATTACTTGTATTGATAGTCCCATCAGCTGACCACTCCTGAGCCCTGCTCCTTACTCAAAAGTCCTCAGTGCTGATGAGGAGATTAATCAATCAATACAACCCCATACTAGTCATACATTGGCCAATCAGCACCACAGGCAGGAAAGAGGAAATGTAGCATAGTGCACTATGGGGCCAGCGGAGGCCAGGAGGGCCCATCCCCCAGTCTGTCTCCTCTCTACAGAAGGCCTCTCAGCGTCTCCACTCCTGTAGGCCTGGCCTCTCATGGCTGATTGCATCAGGGTTGTTATCAGTGGACTACTCATCTCCTCACCACCCACCCGCTGAGAGGGAGATGGCCACTGCCTCTCCTCTTATCTACTCTCCTCTCTCTTCGCCCCTTCTCTCCTTGCCTCCTCTAATCTCATCTCTGCCTAGTCCAAACAAATGTAATTTGGAGTTGCAGTTGGGACTGATAAAAACTGGACAAAGGGGTCATTTGATATTGTCCTCCTGCCCACCCCATGTCCCTCCCCCCTCCTCCGGAGAAGAAGGCTGATGTTTTACGTGTCTCCAACCGATTGTGTTTTTTGTTTGTTAATTTGCAACTTATTTTTTTTAACTCATTTTGTACATAAGGTTAGTGCTACCATGTCTTATGACCAAAAATAACTTGTGCACATCAGGACTGCGATTACTCACCACGGACTGGCAGAATCCTGTTTTTGCTTTAACCTGTTTGGGCTAGGGGGCAGCATTTTTACTTTTGGATGAAAAGCATGCCCAGAGTAAACTACCTCCTACTCAGTCCCAGATGCTAATATATGCATATTATTAGTAGTGTTGAATAGAAAACAATTTGAAGTTTCTAAAACTGTTTAAATTATGTCTGTGAGTATAACAGAACCCATATGGCAGGCAAAAACCTGAGAAAAAATCCAAACAGGAAGTGGGAAATCTGAGGTTTGTAGTTTTTCAACTCAGCTCCTATTGAAGACACAGTGGGATATTGGTTATGTTGCACTTCCTAAGGCTTCCATTAGATGTCTTTAGAACGTTGTTTGATGCTTCTACTATGAAGGAGGGCTGAATGAGAGGGGAATGAGTCAGAGGTATGCCAGCAGTCACCAGCTCAGTCAAGCGCATTCACATGAGAGGTAGCTCCCGTTCCATTGCTTTTCTACAGACAATGGAATTCTCCGGTTGGAACATTATTGAACATTTATGATAAAAACATTCTAAAGATTGATTCTATACATCCTTTGATAGCTTTCTACAACCAGTAATACAACTTTTTGGAATTTTCGTCTGACCTTTCCGCTGGAAGTTGTACGCACGTTTCGATTTGTTTACCAAACGCCCTAACAAAAGGAGGTATATGGACATAAATTATGAACTTTATCAAACAAATCAAACATGTATTGTGGAACTGGGATTCCTGGGAGTGCATTCTGATGAAGATCATCAAAGGTAAGTGACTATTTGTAATTCTATTTCTGACTAATGTTGACTGCGCATGGCGGATATTTCTTTTGGCGGGTTTGGGCTCTGAGCTCCGTTCTCAGATTATTGCATGGTATGCTTTTTCCGTAAAGTTGTTTTTTAAATCTGACAGAGCGGTTGCATTAAGGAGAAGTTTATCTAAAGTTCCATGCATAACAGTTGTATTTTCATCAACATTTATAATGAGTATTTCTGTAAATTGATGTGGCTCTCTGCAAAATCGCCGCATGTTTTGGAACTACTGAACATAACATGCCAATGTAAAATGAGATGTTTGGATATAAATATGCACTTTATCGAACAAAACATACCTGTATTGTGTAACATGAAGTCCTATGAGTGTCATCTGATGAAGATCATCAAAGGTTAGTGATTAATTTTATCTCTATTTGTGCTTTTTGTTACTCCTCTCTTTGGCTGGAAAAAAGCTGGGGTTTTCTGTGACTTGGTGGTGACCTAACATAATCGTTTGTGAAGCTTTCGCTGTAAAGCATTTTTGAAATCAGACACTGTGGCAGGATTAATGAGAATTTTATCTTTAAAATGGTGCCTAATAC
Organism: Oncorhynchus tshawytscha; assembly: GCF_018296145.1. Taxonomy (NCBI): domain Eukaryota; kingdom Metazoa; phylum Chordata; class Actinopteri; order Salmoniformes; family Salmonidae; genus Oncorhynchus; species Oncorhynchus tshawytscha. The sequence goes on along the minus strand of NC_056457.1, from coordinate 118,049 downwards.
TTGTATGTTTGAGAAATTTGATTCATGAGATTTCTGTTGATTTGTATTTGGCGCTCTGCAATTTCATTGGCTGTTGGCGAGGGGTTCCCAGACAGGTTAAGTAGTGTGACGAGCCCGACGCGAATGATATACTGTTTTCTCGGGAACATGCCCAGATCCTCGTGATTTGCGTGAAGAGGAGGCGGAGACAAAGGGGCCAGAGGGCGGCTGCCTTCTGACAATTGGTAGGCGATCAAATAAACCTACACTTCCTTCCATTCTGCTAGCAAACGTGCAATCTTTGAGGAATAAAATAGATAACCTACACGGAAGATTAAACTACCAACGGGAAATTCAAAACTGTAATATCTTATGCTTCATGGAGTCGTGGCTGATCGGCGACACTATCAACATACTGGTTGTGGCTGGTTATACGCTGTACCGGCAAGATAGAACAGCGGCGTCTGGTAAGACAAGGGGCGGCGGACTATGTATTTTTGTAAAAAACAGCTGGTGCACGAAATCTAAGGAAGTTTTGAGCTATTGCTCGCCTGAGGTAGAGTATCTCATGATAAGCTGCAGACCACACTATCTACCTAGCGAATTTTCATCTGTAGGCTGGCACTAAGACAGCATTGAATGAGCTGTATTCTGCCTAAAGCAAACAAGAAAACGCTCACCCAAAGGTGGCGCTCCTAGTAGCCAGGGACTTTAATGCAGGGAAACTTTTTCCCCTCTGTGCAACCAGAGGGGAAAAAAACTCTGAACCACCTTTACTCCACACACAGAGACGCATACAAAGCTCTCCTTCGCCCTCCATTTGGCGAAGCTGACAATAATTCTGTCCTCCTGTTTCCTGCTTACAAGCAAAAACTAAAGCAGGAAGCACCAGTGACTAGATCAATAAAAAAGTGTTCAGATGAAGCAGATGCTAAGCTACTGGAATATGTTCCGAGATTCCTAAGATGGCATTGAGGAGTACACCACATCAGTCATTGGCTTCATCAATAAGTGCATCAATGGCGTGATCCCAACAGTGATCGTACGTAAATACCCCACCAGAAGCCATGGATTACAGTCAACATCCGCACTGAGCAAAAGGCTAGAGCTGACGCTTTTAAGAAGTGGGACTCTAACCCATAACTTTTAAGAAATCCTGCTATGCCCACTGACGAACCATCAAACAGGCAAAGCATAAATATAGGACTAAGGTCGAATCGTACGGCACCGGCTCTTCCGCTCGTCGGATGTGGCAAGGCTTGCAAACCATTACAGACTACAAAGGGAAGCACAGCCTAGAGCTGACCTGTGACACAAGCTTACCAGACGAGCTAAACTACTTCTATGCTTGCTTCGAGGCAAATTACACTGAAACATGCATGAGAGCACCAGCTGTTCTGGAAGGCTGTGTGATCACGCTCTCAACAGCCGATGTGAGTAAGACCTTTAAACAGGTCAACATTCACAAGGCCGCAGGGCCAGACGGATTACCAGGACGTGTACTGCGAGCATGTGCTGACCAACTGGCAAGAGTCTTCACTGACATTTTCAACCTCTCCCTGTCCTAGTCAGTAATACCAACAGGTTTAATGCAGACCACCATAGGGTCTGTGTCCAAGAACACTAAGGTAACCTGCCTAAATTATTACCTACTCTTAGCACTCACGTCTTTAGCCATGAAGTGCTTTGAAAGGCTGGTCATGGCTCACATCAACATCATTATCCCAGAAACATTAGACACACTCCAATTTGCATACCGCCCCAGCAGATCCACAGATGATGCAATCTATATTGCACTCCACACTGCCCTTTCCCACCGGGACAAAAGGAACACCCACGTGAGAATGCTATTCATTGACTACAGCTCGGCGTTCAACACCATTGTGCCCTCAAAGCTCATTACTAAGCTAAGGACCCTGGGACAAAACACCTCCCTCTTCAACTGGACTTCCTGACGGGCCTCCCCCAGGTGGTAAGGGTAGGAAACAACACAACCGCCACGCTGATCCTCAACATAAGGGCCCCTCAGGACAATGACATCTTCCTCTATGTGATCAAGACAAAGGAGATGATTGTGGACTACAGGAAAAAGAGGACCGAGAACGCCCCATTCTCATCGACGGGGCTGCAGTGGAGCAGGTTGACAGCTTCAAGTTCCTTGGTGTCCACATCACCAACAAACTAATATGGTTCAAGCACACCAAGACAGTCATGAAGGGTGCATAACAAAACCTATTCCCATAAGGCCCTCAGATCCTCAAAATGTTCTACAGCTGCACCATCAAGAGCTTCCTGGCCGGTTGCATCACTGCCTGGTATGGCAACTGCTCGGCCTCCGACTGCAAGGCACTACAGAGGGTAGTGAGAACGGCCCAGTACATCACTGGGGCCAGGCTTCCTGCGATCCAAGACCTCTATACCAGGCAGTAATTAGAGGAAGGCCCTAAAAATTGTCAACGACTCCAGCCACCCTAGTCATAGACTGTTCTCTCTGCTACCGCATGGCAAGCTGTACTGGAGCGCCAAGTCTAGGTCCAAGAGGCTTCTAAACAGCTTCTACCCCCAAGACAAAAGACTCCGGAATATCTAATCAAATGGCTACCCAGACTATTTGCATTGCTTCCCTCTCCCCGTCTTTTACACCGCTGCTACTCTCTGTTGTTACCTAAAAACACACATGCTGAGTCTGGAAAGACACACACACACACTCCAGCTGAGCGAGTCTTAGAAGACACACACACACAGTGCTAACAGGTGTTGGTGTCTGCGGGAGGAGGGGACAAGTAAAAGGAGCAGTGATTCACATGATAGTCAGTCTGCTGTCTGACCCAAAACAAATCCACGGTTAAGTTTAAGCATGAATTCCGAATGTTAAAGGTAAGTGTTAAGGTTTGGTATGGTAAAAACAAAATAATAAAAAACGACTGCATAGCACTGGTATTGAACACACAACCCTCGGAACTTGAGCTCACGACATCCCCATTCACAACACTGTAGCAATATCCAAGCTTACTTGATGGTAATAGTGCTCACCGTTCATCTCCCGAAGTTCTGCTTACCTGGACGGACGTAAAATTTCACAGTGGATCTTGAGCTCCCTGGCTAGTGTGTGTGTGTGTGTGTGTGTGTGTGTGTGTGTGTGTGTGTGTGTGTGTGTGTGTGTGTGTGTGTGTGTGTGTGTGTGTGTGTGTGTGTGTGTGTGTGTGTGTGTACCCGCCCGCATGTGTGAGAAAGAGAGAGATTGGAGAGTGGGAGAGGAGGCTTAATTCAATAAAACCAGCTCCAAAATTAAAGGTGTTGAATTATTCAGTGAGAGGTGCCCCTCTCTGGGCCGTCTCTTAATGATAAGATCATGGGTCCTGTGCCACAAGAGGGCCTGTCCGTATGGAGCGCTGCCAGCACAGAGCAGTCCAGGAGACACATGCCTGGCTTTAATAAAAAGACTCAGTCAGCACTACAACAATAAACACACAAAGACTTAACAGACACTCATAAACGCACACACCTTCCAGTACTGCATGATTAATGAAAGGAGTTAGAGATGGCGACTGGGGGGGTCTCACCTCTGTCTACTCCCCTGGCGCTCGAGCTCATAATAAGCAGAGTGAGTGAGTGAGTGAGTGAGTGAGTGAGTGAGTGAGTGAGTGAGTGAGTGAGTGAGTGAGTGAGTGAGTGAGTGAGTGAGTGAGTGAGTGAGTGAGTCCCGTGTGTGTGTATAAAGGGGATGACTCTTTCTCATCGGTCTTCAAGTAAACTTGAGGTATCAGCATATCCACTGATTACAGGTTAGGAGCATGGCAAGCATGATGGATGGTGTCTCATTGTTTAGATAATGTACTAGCTGTAACCAATGTATTACAGTATCTCATACCAACACATAATAGATCATTTAAATATTTACTATATTTACTAAATTACTTTTCCACTTATGAAATGTCAACAAATCTTAGCAACCTATTGAACCTAACAAATTGTGTATTAAAAAAGAGAGACCACAATGCATACCTGTCACACAGTCATGAATAATGTTGTTTAAAAATCACATCAGAGCAAAAAAAATGGATCTGATCGTCCAGAAAGAAGGCACATATGGAGGATCGGGTTTGTATCAGGATTAAGATCCACATATGGACGTGGTATAGATTGGAAGTTAAAAGAGCAGATTCCAGGTGTTTTTTGTTGTTGCTGTTTACACATTAGAGAAAATATCAGATATTAGATATGCCAATAATTGGCAAAATATCTGAATTGAGCTACCTGTGTAAACTAGGTTTGGACGATGTCAACCTTTTCTGGAGTGGCCAGTGAAGAGTGAAGATCTGAATCACATCCAAATCTTATGGCGTGAGTTGAAAACAGCAGTTGTTGGCGGTCACCCCTCAAACATTTAAGAATAAATAGATAATTTTGCTGCTGAAAAGTGTGCCAAATAGTTAGTACAAAGGTGCAGCAAACTCATTGATGGTTACAAGAAGCATTTGTCTGTAGTTATCTTTGCCAAAGGCTGTGCAACCAAATACTAGCTCTGGGGTGCCAAAGATTTTGTCCATGCCATTTGTCTTAGTTTTATGAATGAAAATTGTAAACTCCACAAGGTGTGGAGATCAAACGTATTTTTTAATTTCAACTTATTTTAGAAGAAATAGGAAATTATTTTAGAAAAGAGCAAGGGTGCCAAAATATTTGGCCGCAACTGTATAACATAGGCTAGTTATTGAAATAGGCTATAGCAAATCGGAATAGGCAGATTACTTGGAATGCCACTCGTGTGCTGCACTGTCGTGCGCTGCCCGACTCCGTTTACTGCGCAGCACCAGGCAAGTTCAAATAGGCTGATCCATCGTCACATCACAATGTCGTCACCATCGACGATGGCTGTCAATCAACGTCAATAGATGATACTATCGTAATATAGCCCAACCCTAGCGTAAACACAGACTTTGTGTGACTTATAACACCAGCTGACTGGCTGACTGCTGAGACCTGATAGAGAACATGGAGAGTCTGGGTCAGTCTGAACACGAGACAATCTACCATTCATCTTTACTCATCTACGAAGCCATAGCTTACACACGCACACGCACACGCACACACACACACACACACACACACACACACACAAAAACACTTCAAAACTAGAAGTATATAGTGATACTGCCCACAACATTCCACCAACATCCTCCCCACATAGGCCTAACTGCACCCTAGCCAAATAACCCAGATCTGATATCCATCCTACACTAGATAAATTACATGACAGTACTATAAGGCAGGAAGAACCCTTTCCCTCCCAGTAACCCAAAGTGAATTTCATTAGATTGCTCAATCTGCTATGTGTACAGAGGAAAACATTGGACCATGCAGAACTGTGGCTCAGTCTGCCTGGGGTGGGATGGTAATTACTGTTAATTGGTTTAACATGGGAGGAAGAGGTTGAGGAGGGAGGGAGCACATACAGCAGCACAGATACTCTCTCTCTCTCTTCTCTCTTCTCCCTCTTATTCTTCTCTTCCCTCTCTTCCACGGTTTGATCTGATAGAGGATTATCACAGCTCTCTATCTGTGTTCTCACTGCGGAGTGGGAGAGGCATGCAGATTGGCTGTGTGTCCTAGTAAACACACACACACACACACTCCAGCGACGGGGGGGAGTTACTCATCCAGATAACAATGCAGGACTGAGAGGACCCAGGCCATTTATGCACATTTGATGCGTAATGAGCTTCTTATCAGTGCGTGGGCAGAGAAATGAGGTGTAATGTATACCCCATTCAGCACTGTGCTGCTAATGCCCGGACCCTGAACTCATCTACCGGACTCATCTAATCTCATACCCAATACAACATACACTGCCCATAGACAGAGAGCGAGAGAGAAAGAGACAAAGAGAGAAAATAAGAGAGAGAGTTAAAAGGGAGAGAGGAGAAAGAAAACATAAAGTGGCATTTCACACCCCGATGGAGAGGAGGATAGATTCAGGAAGTTATCAACACAGAGGTCAGAGAAGACCTGACATTATTACCACTGTTTGGCTGGTGCACACACACACACAAACACATAGACATACACACAAACACACGCACACACACTTTTCTGATGCCTGTGAGAATAGCAATGCTGAGTAGAAGCACTTACGGGGCAGATCATAAAGACGTGTCCTATTTGACTTTATGACTACAGTCCTTCACTATGAGCAACCTCCTGTAAAATCTACCCTCACTAAAGCACCCTCCAATAAACCCTCCATTCTGTAGCAAGACAAAGACTGAGTACCACAATATAGCACACTACGTTTAACCAAGGCCCATAGAGCTCTGGTGAAAAGTAGTAGTGCACTATAGGTAATATAGGGTGACATTTGGAACGAAGCCAAAGGGGCAAAGCTCAACCACTCTGGGTATAAAATGTCTGCTTTCTCCTCTGTTGATTAGGATTTGGCCATTCATGTTACACGCAAGAGAAAAAAGCGTAAAAAGCCAATCCTTTCATTTAGGCGTTGAGGGGCGGTGAAGAGTGTTTGACGCTGCAGCCTGGAAGATGAAATCACAGCCATAAACCAACGCAGTAAATATCCTCACTTGTCAGTGGCCACTGCAGCCAGCCGGGTAGTATTATCATAGTGGGAACAGTGATGAATACTAGAGAGAGAAATGTTTTGCTACACTGGCTGAGTAACTGGAGACTACCAGAACACAGACACACAAATGCTCTCACACACACACACATACTGTACACACACGCACACCCCTTCCACTTCCACAAGAGCCAGAGATGGTGACATAGAGGGTTATGAACCCCTCTGGGTTGTGGTCAGTTAGAGAGCAGCTAGAATAAAGACAGGGACTGAGACTACAGTACAGTATACTTGTTATAGTAGGATGTTATTATTGTAAAAGAGAAAGTTCAATATTATGTTAGAGACATTGCATCACCATCAGACCTGCAGGGTTCACAGGCATTAATGGGTGTTTAAGAGAGAGAGGGGAGAGGGAGAAAGAGAGGTGGAGGTGGAGAAAAAGAGTGGTAGAGAGAAGGAGAAGGAGAGAGAGAGAGGAGAGAGAGAGAGAGAGAGAGAGAGAGAGAGAGAGAGAGAGAGAGAGAGGGGAAATAGAAAATATGGAGACACAGACAAACTAAGGTTACCAAAACATTTCTGCAGCATTAATGGTCCCCAAGAACACACTGGCCTCAATCATTCTTAAATGGAAGAAGTTTGGAAACACCAAGACTCTTCCTAGAGCTGGCTGCCTGACCAAACTGAGCAATCGGGGGACAAGGGCCTCACTCAAGGAGGTGACCAAGAACCAGATTGTCACTCTGAAAGAGCTCCAGGGTTCCTCTGTGGAGATGGGAGAACCTTCCAGAAGGACAACCATCTCTGCAGCACTCCACTAATCAGGCCTTTATTGTACAGTGGCCAGACGGAAGCCACTCCTCAGTAAAAGGCACATGAAAGCCCGCTTGGAGTTTGTCAAAAGACAATGAAACAAGATTATTTGGCCTGAATGCCAAGCATCACGTCTGGAGGAAACCTGGCCACATCTCTACGGTGAAGCATGGTGGTGACAGCATCATGTTGTGGGGATTTTTTTAGCTGCAGGGACTGGGAGACTAGTCAGGATCAAGGGAAAGATAAACGGAGCAAAGTACAGAGAGATCTTGATGAAAACCTGCTCCAGAGGGCACAGGACCTCAGACTGGGGCAAATGTTCACCTTCCAATAAAACAATGACCCTAAGCACACAGTCAAGACAACTCAATAGAGGCTTTGGGACAAGCCTCTGAATGTCCTTGTGTGGCCCAGCCAGAGCCCGGACTTGACCCCGATCAAACATCTCTGGAAGGACCTGAAAATAGTTGTGGAGCGACACTCATCATCCAAACTGACAGAACTTGAGAGGATCTGCAGAGAAGAATAGGAGAAACTTACCAAATACAAGCTTATAGCGTCACACCCAAGAAGACACAAGGCTGTAATCGCTGCCAAAGGTGCTTCAACAAAGTACTGCATAAAGGGTCTGAATATTTATGTAAATGTGATTTTTGTATTTTATTTGTACAACTTTCTGAGAACCTGTTTTTGCATTGTCATTATAGGGTATTGTGTGGAGATTGATAAGGAAAAATATTTAATACATTTTAGAATAAGGCTTTAACGTAACGAAATATGGAAAAAGTCAAGGAGTCTGAATACTTTCCGAATGCATTGTATATTGGATCACCATTAATGGTTTAGCATTAAATGCAGAGGGTGAATGGGCAAGGTGAAATATTTAAGTACCTTTGAACAGGGTATGGTAGTGGGTGCCATGCACACAGGTTTGTGTCAACAACTAGAACACTGCTGGGTTTTTCACACTCAACAGTTTCCCATGTGTATAAATAATGGTCCATCACCATTTGACACAACTGCCAACTTGACACAACTGTGGGAAGCATTGGAGTCAACATTGGCCAGCATCCCTGTGGAACACTTTCGACACCTCGTAGAGTCCATTCCCCGACAAATCGAGGCTGTGTTGATGGCAAAGGGGTACTTCTTTATTAGTGCTGCGATTCTATTGCGATTCTTGCGATTCTATATGTATTGCGATTTGATACTGCGTTTTTATTAAGATTTGAAGTTTCCAAACATATTGCTCACTACATGTCTACTGCAGAGAGACGAGAGGGCATGAGAAAATTTGTTGTCATGGGAAAAAAGTTCTGAAAACATGTTGGCTCACTATTTAAAAAGGACATGGAGAACAAGCCAGAGTTTGGAAGAAAAATACAGAAGTTTTGGCGCAAATCGATACTTGGAGTCAAAGTATCGATCTGTGTGCTTTTGTGCTTGTTTGCGTGTGTGTGTGTGCGTGTGTGTGTGTGTGTGTGTGGTGATGTACACTATATACTCTGCTCTCTACTCCACTATACCCATCAGTATATTGGATGGACATTGGAACCAGATGGATCCACACATGCCAATGTACACAAGTGCATTAACATGATACACGATTGGGGGCAGGCATGTTAATATGAACAGACCACCACATTCACACACACACACACACTCTCTCAAAAACACCCCAGCATACAGGTAGGCATAACGCCCATCTGAGTTTGGTGTGTGTATGTTTGATCAGCGAGAGTTTGGTTTGGTGTTTGGATGAGTCATTGCCACGGCCTCTTACATTTTCACACATCAATAGTAACACCACAGTGCCCCCTTCTGCTGCTGTAGAGTATAATCTTTGTAGGACAGTGTGGGGTCCGAAATGATTGACACCCTTGATAAAGATGAACAAAAATGACTGTATAAAATAAATAATTAAAATACTGAACTATATTGTATGCTACATTTTTGGGGGAAATTATACAATTTTATACTAATGCAATTTGCTCAGAGAAATGCATTTTGTTTAAAGAGTAATACTATTTGATTTGAAAACATTTTTTCTAAAATGATTGACACCCCTGTTTTCAATACCTTTCAATACCTCTCTTTGCGAGGATAACAACACTGAGCTTTATTATAAAATGTTTTAAGAGTTGGAGAACACATTGGGAGGGATCTTACACCATTCCTCCATATAGAATCCTTCCAGATATCCTTTGTCTGCGATTATGGACTTCCCTCTTCAATTCAAACCACATATTTTCAATGGGTTTCAAGTCCAGAGACTGGGATGGCCATTGCAAAATGTTGATTTTGTGGCCAAAAAAACATTACGTTTTGGATTTTATGTGTGCTTGTGTTTAGTTATTGTCTTGTTGGAAGATCCACTTGTGGCCACGTTTCAGCCTTCTGGTAGAGGCAACCAGGTTTTTGGCTAAAATGGCTAAATGGTTCAAAATTGGTCAAATGTACTGGGTAAAGTCCATGATGCCATTGACCTTAACAAGGGTCCCAGCACCAGAGGAAGCAAAACAGCCCCATAACAACAAAGATCCACCACCATATTTTACAGTAGTTATGGGGTTCTTTTCTGCTCATGTACTCTCATTTCGATGCCAAACTCACCACTGGTGTGCGTGGCCAAAGAGCTCTATTTTCATGTCATCCAACAAATGTAAACACCTGGACTGGAACCGGTTCTTTGGTTAGATGAGATGAATATAGAGCTCTTTGGCCACGCACACCAGTGGTGAGTTTGGCATCGAAATGAGAATACATGAGCGTACATCATACATCATTGCACATGATACATCATTGCAGGGCTATAACTTAGGGTTAGAACCGACGTGAGCAACTATAAGCTTTCTCCTGGCTAGTAGCCATGAACAGACAGACAGGCAGAAAGGGATTGAGAGAGAGACGCCACAAACCAACATGTAAGATAGTGAAAAGTGCCTCTCCAAAGCTCATGTAGTTCATTGCATGTGCTAATTTCATGCAGGAGGCAGCCATGATGATACTTTATTTTTGATAATAGTATAGAGGGGAGATTGATTCATTTCAGTTCGACCTTTCATGACTACTTATTTTTAATTAAAACAGCTTTTAAAGTTGCACTATGCGGAAATTGCTCTGACATTTCCTGGTTGCTAAAAATATAATAGTTTGCCAAGTTTCTGTTTATGTGACAAAACAAGGAGGTATAGTGTAGAGAGTCATTGTACATCCGTTGCTAACATGCTGTGAAATATATTTACCATAAATAATATTTTTTTCTCCAGCTGTTTGAAGCTGGTGCACAAAACCGAAAGTGAAAGAAGCAAAAAGAAAACTTAAGAACAGGAAGCATAGAAATAGCATACATAGAACAGATCTACCGCCTCTTAGACTTTCTTTCAATCAGAATTTTATAAATATAACACACATTTCTATGTGAATTTGGTCAGGTCTCCCAGAAAGTTAAATATTGCGGCTTTAACTGTGTATGTTGCTGGTTATTATTACAGTATAATATTACATTAAGTTTCAAACCATACAATATGTAGAGCAGCAGTAGTAACAACCTGACATAGGGAAAGTGGGAAAATACTAGTAAATGAATCATACAATAGCATAGAAAGAGCACAAAATTGTTGTTTAGTTGAATATATCCACATTAACAGTCAAATTGGTATTCAGTACAGTATGAATGGCCATGGCCCTAAGACTGATTGTGCTGTACCAGAGTAAAGCCATCTGCATGCTTTCCAGTCAACAGTTTTTGTGATGTTTTTGTTTGTTTTGGTCATTGGCAAGCATTTTTTCGGGAGTTTGTGCAAACACGTTTTTTTTCCTGGGGACTTTAGTGGCCGAAGTCTACACCTCCTCATCTGTGATTGGTCAACGGTAGGGATTCTCCAATAAAGTGTTTGTTGTCATTCTATGACAGTTTTTAGTTTTTATGCACATTTTTAACGTGAGAAATATTGCACCAAACATCTTAGTTATTTATAAAATTGCATGACTAAGACCTCCTCTGCAAAAATGTCAGATATCTTGATTAATCTTGATTGATGACTATTTTGAGGAAGCGTTACTGTATGTTGTTTTGTACGGTGTCTCAAGAGGGACAAACAGTAATATTGCTGATTTTTTTGGGATGTTCACTTCGACTAGCCACATTCTGCTAGGAGCAAACCTAGCCTATTCACGTAGACGCCTTAAGTGCCCCTCTGCAAGACCCCTCTTAGCCTTGTAAATTAGGTTTGTCTTTATCCTTTTCTCAAAAGTCAGTAGAACATGAACATTTAAAACCTTTCTTTTATATTATCCTGAGGCATGCACCCAGACCCCCCAGTAGCATCAATGTAGGCATAATTTGGCTAAGTAAATGTAGTCATGAAACGTGTTAACTAAATCAGTGTAATTGATGTAGGCTACATTTCCAGTCTAATCATTTTTGATCTGTTGTAATATGTCAACTGAACATTCAGTTTCTGTTTTCCTATTTTTCTTAGTAGTTCCTAATAGGTTGTTACTTAATTTATCTTATATGAATATGAATATAAACAGCCAAGCTTGGCACTCCTCTCTGTGCTAACACAACTTCCCCACCGCACCGCCCAGTGCTGTTCCGGGGGTTTAATGCATGTAACTTCACAAGCGTTAAATAAGGCTGGGAGGGGAGAGGGCGTCATAGCTCACAGACAGGAGCCATGTTTCTTCACAGAGACACACACATGTTCTCAAAGACACACAGCCTGCTCAGTCACACACACACACACACATTCCCAGACCCTCGCCAGCAGAGGCCGCCTGACTGTTTAGCGCTGTGGGCGGCATCACTTGCTCAGAAGGGCGAGAGGCTTTGTTATTCAAATCAACCCTTAGCGCCAGAGATAGGAAAAAGACGCATCAAAAATGGCTGTGCTTACAACGCAAACCTCTGTTTGTCTTTCGCTCTGCTCTGTTATTCCTATATTCCAACACTGCACCTGTCTCTCTCAATTTTCTCTCTCTTGCATACTCTCTCTGTGAAATCCAAACACAAACTAATTACTGAACATAAAAGCAGTGCAAAACACAGCGACACAGACTGTTAGGTTTGATCTAAAGGAAGTGTGATATTGTGACAGAGGAGAGCAAACAAGTGAGCGAGAACTGAAATGGGGAAAACAAAGGAATTACTAACACTGGCTGTGCCATAGATTTAAATTTAAAAAAATATAAAATAAATATTCAATATACATATAATCATGAAATGGTACGAAATTGTAAAATGTTACTCTGACATACTCATTCTAGAGGACACAGAGAACACACAGACGCACTCCATGGAGTATACAGAGAGGAAGTAAGAGACATCACCAGAGGATGTGAGGGGTGAAGTTAACGCATCTGTGTCAAGGCAACATCACCATCCCTCCAGAGAGGGGTAATGTCACAAATGATTCCCTGGTTCTGGGCCTCGCTTGTGGGTCACTGCCCTGCCAAATGCCCCTAGGGTCTAGAGGTGGACTGGCACCACTATGAAACATGATCCAGCTGGTACAGTACAAAGAGAGTGGGATGGGGGAAAGAGGAGGAGGAGGAGAGGGCAGCTGTGTGTTTTCCTTCCTTCCTGACATGCTAGCTAGCTACAGTATCTTCCTCCCCCTTGTATAGTGGTTAAGGAGTTAAGGATTGCTCAGTCTATTACCTGCTCAAAGTCAGAGGAAAGATGATGGCTGTCTAAAGTGTGGTACCACTAACTCAAGCATTCTCTACCACTGTAAAGTAGCTAGTGTTGAACAGAGAAGGGCCTGCTGTGATGTGCTGTGCTGTGCTGTACGTGTGTGATGGCTCTGGTACTGTGGCTGGAGGCATTTTGGGACTCCCAGACCTAATAAAGGGGATGGAATAAAGGATAGATGTGTCTGTCTCTCTGTATGAGGGTACACAGGAGAGAGAGAGACACACACACAAAGGGATAGGGAGAGAGAGAGAGAGAGAGAGAGACAGACAGACAGACGGACGGACGGACGGACGGACAGAGATGTATCCCCCCGTGTCAGCTCAAAAGCTCTTAGATCAAATGACGGGACTGTAAGAAGTGAGCTGTCTCTAAATCTTCCTCATAAGCCTTACAGCACCCTTCATGCTGTGTGGCAGTATAAAAAGAGAGAAGAGACTATGGGGAAATTGGGCCATTATGGCTGCATATGCAACTGTGTGTGATTACTGTGCAGCAAAGCCACCACACATGAACTGTGTGTCATTACAACAATAAGCTCATTTAGACATAAACCCCCAGAAGGATGTACAGTCACAACAACATTCCCTCTGTAACAGTGGGGGTAATTAAACATCGAACCTCAAACAATAACACAATGACAACACATACTCTCCCTGTGGGAGCTGGAGTAGACAATTCATGTGAATTACCATTCACAATAGGGATTTCAATATACAGAGTGCCCTGATGCAATGTTGTACTCACTTTCTGGTACATTTCAAGTTGGAAGTTTACATACACTTAGGTTGGAGTCATTAAAACTCGTTTTTCAACCACACCACCAATTTCATGTTAACAAACTATAGTTTTGGCAAGTGGGTTAGGGCATCTACTTTGTGCATGACACAAGTAATTTTTCCAACCATTGTTTACAGACAGATTATTTCACTTATAATTCACTGTATCACAATCCCAGTGGGTCAGAAGTTAACACACACTAAGTTGACTGTGCCTTTAAACAGTTTGGAAAATCCCAGAAAAGTATGTCAATTGGAGGCGTACCTGTGGATATATGTCATGACCTACCTTCAAACTCAGTGTCTCTTTGCTTGACATCATGGGACAATCAAAATAAATCAGCCAAGACCTCAGAAAAAATTGTAGACCTACACAAGTCTAGTTCATCCTTGGGAGCAATTTCCAAATGCCTGAAGGTACCATGTTCATCTGTACAAACAATAGTACGCAAGTATAAAAACCATGGGACTACGCAGCCATCATACTGCTCAGGAAGGACACGTTCTGTCTACTAGAGAAATATTGATAATAGATCTTGTTAGATCATAAGCTCTTAATAGCAGTAATATCAATTGAATGTAAATTGGAATATCTATTTTAATGTTCAGATTTGAATATTCAAGTGTTTGCCAAGAGGATATGCTCTTATGTATGGCACTTCTGTTCAACAATGTTATATTATACCCTGATGAAGAAAGAATGACAAATTAATTAATTATTTTAATTTTATTGATCATTATTAAAGTAGGTGACAACACAAACTGGATATTGTTACTTGACACCATATTTATTTCTAACATTTGACGAGACAATTTTATTTTAGTTATTTCTCTAACTTCTCCCCCCTCTCTATCCTTTATCGTACATCACTGGTATCATGATGGAGAAATATGTCCCCCTGAGGGAGAAAGATGAGCACATTGATGCCTCTAACCTGGACAGTCTCCAAAGAATCACCACATTAAACTTGAAAGTGTCAATGGAGCTGAGTCTTTTTTTGTCTTATTTCTTGTTTGTTTCACAAGAAAAAATATTTTGCATCTTCGTAGTGGTAGGCATGTTGTGTAAATCAAATGATACAAGCCCCCCCAAAAAATCTATTTTAACAAAATAGAAAAAAATGCCAAGGGGGGAATACTTTCGCAAGCCACTGTTTGAAAATAATGAAGTAAAAACAAAGTGGCTATAGATCCTTCATTTTAAATCCCCCATGTGTATGTGGCAATCACAGACTACACCTTTTAATAGAGAATAATACTCTATTTTCCATTGAGCAAAACAAACATTTCAACAGCAGCTTGGTTGACCTGTATGTGCCCACTCCGTACACTGCTTGGCCATGGATAAGCAGTCTGGCAAGAACATAATCTTCTACTGCAGACACATCTCAACATCAACTGTTCAGAGTAGACTGTGTGAATCAGGCCTTCATGTTGAATTTCTGCAAAGAAACCACTACTAATAAACCACTACTAAAGGACACCAATAAGAAGAAGAATTTCCCACCATAAAGCATGGAGGAGGAGGTGTTATGCTGTGGGGGTGCTTTGCTGGTGACACTGTCTGTGATACATTTAGAATGCAAGGCACACTTAACCAGCATGGCTACCACAGCATTCTGCAGCGATACGCCATCCCATCTGGTTTGGGTTTAGTGGGACTGTCATTTTTCCAACACACGTCCATGTTGTGTAAGGGCTATTTTACCATTTGAGAAAATGCCAAGAGTGTGCAAAGCTGTCATCAAGGCAAAGGGTGGCTATTTGAAGAATCTCAAATATAAAATATATTTTGATTTGTTTAACACTTTTTTTAAAGTTGTGTAAAAATGTGTTAATTTCCACAGATTACAAAACATGTGTATTATCAACATCAAATCAAATTGTATTTGTCACATGCGCTGAATACAACAGGTTACAGTGAAATGCTTACTTACAAGCCCTTAACCAAAAATGCAGTTTTAAGAAAATAGAGTAAAAAAAAAGAAAGTAATACAATAAAATAACAATAATGAGGCTATATACAGGTGGTACCAGTACTAAGTCAGTGTGTGGGGGTACAGGTTTCTCAAGGTAATTTGTACATGTAGGTTGGGGATAGGTGACTATGCATAGATAATAAACAGAGACTAGAAGCAGTGTCAAAACATAGGGGGGGATGTCAATGCAAATTGTACAGGTGGCCATTTAATTGTTCAGCGGTCTTATGGCTTAGGGATAGAAGCTGTTAAGGAGCACTTTGGACCTAGACTTGGTGCTTCGGTACCACTTGCCGTGCGGTAGCAGATTAACCAGTCTGACTTCGGTGACTGGAGTCTTTGACCATTTTTAGGGGCTTCCTCTGAAACCGCCTAGTATATAGGTCCTGGATGGCAGGAAGATTGGCCCCAGGAATGTACTAGGCTGTATGCTCTACCCTCTGTAGCGTCTTACAGTTGGGAGGCCGAGCAGTTGCCATACCAGGCAGTGATGCAACCAGTGCTCTTGATGGTGCAGCTGTAAAACTTTTTGATGATCTGGTGACCCAGATCTAGCTAGCTAAAATTGTCTCTTTCCTAAATTAGTAATTGATGGAGATAGGGATTTGGACTTAATTCTCCTGTACTGGCCAATGACTATAACAGCGATTCTGATCCAACCATTAATTCATAGATTGTTGTGCCCTGGGCTTAGAGGATGGAAGTTCAGTATGTACATTACTGAATAACATAATGTTGCCCAAATAAAATTTTATTTGTCAGATACACATGGTTAGCATATGTTAATGCGAGTGTAGCGAAATGCTTGTGCTTCTAGTTCCGACCATGCAGTAATATTTAACAAGTAATCTAACAATTTCACAACTACCGTATACACACACAAGTGGAAAGGAATGAATAAGAATATGTACACAAAAATATATGGATGGCCGAACAGCATAGGCAAGATGCCGTGGATGGTATAGAGTACAGTACATACATATGAGATGAGTAATGTAGGGTATGTAAACATTATATAAAGTGGCATTGTTTAAAGCGGCTAGTGATACATTTACTACATCCAATTTTTAATTATTACATCCAATTTTGAATTATTAAAGTGGTTAAGATGAGTCAGTATGTTGGCAGCAGCCACTCAAAGTTTGTGAGTGTTTTTGGTGACAATCCAAATTTCTTCAGCTTCCTGAGGTTGAAGAGGCACTGCTGCGCCTTCTTCACCACACTGTCTGTGTGGGTGGACCATTTCAGTTTGTCCGTGATGTGTATGCATAGGAACTTAAAACTTTCCACCTTCTCCACTACTGCCCCTTCGATGTGGATAGGGGGCTGCTCCCTCTGCTGTTTCCTGAAGTCCACGATCATCTCTTTTGATTTGTTGACATTGAGTGTGAGGTTATTTTCCTGACACCACACTCCGAGGGCCCTCACCTCCTCCCTGTAGGCCGTCTCGTTGTTGTTGGTAATCAAGCCTACCACTGTAGTGTCGTCTGCAAACTTGATGATTTAGTTGGAGGCGTGCGTGGCCACGCAGTCATGGGTGAACAGGAAGCACAGGAGAGGGCTGAGAACGCACCCTTGTGGGGCCGCAGTATTAAGGATCAGCGGGGTGGAGATGTTGTTCCCTACCCTCACCACCTGGGAGCGGCCTGTCAGGAAGTCCAGGACCCAGTTTCACAGGACGGGGTCGAGACCCAGGGTCTCGAGCTTAATGACAAGTTCGGAGGGTACTATGGTGTTAAATACTGAGCTGTAGACAATGCACCGCATTCTTACATAGGTATTCCTCTTGTCCAGATGGGAAAGGGCAGTGTGCAGTGTGATTGCGATTGCGTCGTCTGTGGACCTATTGGGACGGTAAGCAAATTGGAGTGGGTCTAGGGTGTCAGGTAGGGTGGAGGTGATATGGTCCTTGACATGAAGACAGATGTGAGTGCTACGGGGCGATAGTCATTTAGCTCAGTTACCTTAGCTTTCTTGGGAACAGGAACAATGGTGGCCCTCTTGAAGAACATGAGAACAGCAGACTGGGATAAGGATTGATTGAATATGTCCGAAAAACACACCAGCCAACTGGTCTGCGCATGCTCTGAGGACGTGGCTAGGGATGCCGTATTGTCCTCAAAGCGAGCAAAGAAGTTGTTTAGTTTGTCTGGGAGCAAGACATCGTGGTCCGCGACGTGGCTGGTTTTCTTTTTGTAGTCCGTGATTGACTGTAGACCCTGCCACATACCTCTCGTGTCTGAGCCGTTGAATTGCGACTCTACTTTGTCTCTATACTGACGCACAGCTTGTTTGATTGCCTTGCGGAGGGAATACCTACACTGTTTGTATTCGGTCATGTTTCTGGGCGCCTTGCCCTGATTAAAAGCAGTGGTTTGCGCTTTCAGTTTTGCGTGAATGCTGCCATCAATCCACGGTTTCTGGTTGGGGAAGGTTTTAATAGTCACTGTGGGTACAACATCACCAATGCACTTGCTAATAAACTCCCTCACCGAATCAGCATATTCATCAATGTTATTGATGAAGCGTGGAATCCGATTGGTCGGACCAGCGTTGAACAGACCTGAGCACGGGCGTTTCCTGTTTTAGTTTCTGTCTATAGGCTGGGAGCAACAAAACTGAGTCGTGGAATTGAAGTTAGGCTAGCTAGCAAGTATTTTAGCCCAGTAGCCTAGGACAACAAAAAATAAAAGCGTGCACTTTATGATAGAGTGATAGTCCGTTTCATCAACATGAAAGAAAGGAGGGTGGGATTGGCGTTTCTCTACAAGTAGGGTGAGTCAACAGGTTTTCTACTTGCACGAACGCAAAAGCACAAGCGTACAAACAGAAATCAGAACCATGGACAGCCACATCATATTTAGCTTATGTTGATTGTACTAAATTGTTTTTGGTATCTTTTAGTTGTCACTGTATTAGACTAGGCAGAGGTGATTTGTTGATGTTGAAGTTGAAATGGTGCTGGAATAGTTGAGGCAGCCCCTGTTTTCTTTGTGACTTGTGGTAAATGTGGTTCTAAATCAATAGTTGTTTAGTGGTCTAAAAATGTCAGAAAAAATGTATTTGTCTGTTACATGCAACTGGCTTCCCAGTGATTTTACCCACGCACCGCTACTGCAGCACACGGGGCATGCATACCGGCTAGGCATATATCATATTAGATCTAATATATTAACTTAGTTTAAGACCCAGGCTGAGGCTGTGGCAAGGCTCTTCTCATGAAGCAATTTGAGAGGCAATTTGAAGCACCAACCTTGGAGCGACTTTGAGGCAGAGGGAGGGGAGGAATTACACAGAGAAGGTTTCAGAGAACCATTGAAGTGGAAGATGAGACAGAGAGAGTGCTTCATGGTGTATGGCCACTTGAGACCTACCAGTAACTTAAAGGCCTAATTGGCATGCAAAAATGGTTGCTCGCTGGTTGCTTTACACATGTGTAAAAGGTCAGGTGTAGTAAAGAATAGTGACATTTGACATTGGATGTTTCTAGATTCAAGGATTAGCAAACCAAATTCAGAAAATTCCCTGAAAAAATCATATTGTTTAAGAGAGAAACTATCTTTGAATATTGGACATTGGACTGGAAGACTAAGAAAAGCCAATGGCGCCCTCCTCAGAAAAGGTATAATAACTATAATCAACCATGTCAGATTAGAACATGCAAAAATCTGATGGATATGCTTGCACAAAGCCTAAAACATCTCTGACTTCAGCAAATACAATCCCAAGGTATGCGTGACAGAGACAACTATTCCATCAGAAATTTAAATTAAAACACCTCAGTCATGCATTCAGGGCCACAAGATGAGAATCCAGCCTCTCCTCTGTGTCAGTAAATCAATGGGCCTGCGGTGTGTATCAGTCCAATATCTGTCCCATATGCCCATAGTAGGAGACGGGGCCTGTTATCTTAGCGGGTCCTGGAAAGCCCTGGGGCCCTCGGGAGTGGGGGGTAATGGAGGAGGGGAGGTAACGGGGAGCCCCATCCCAGCAGGGGGCCTGGCTATGTCGCCTCTGTTTAGGTCCCCCTGGGCAGTGCCTGACCTAAATCAGCCTCTCGGTGTTGCAGGGCTGGCCCAGGGAGTCCACGCTGGCAGTTATTAGGGCCGTTTGGCAAAATGTTTAGACACTAGAGATAGACTAGCCCTGACAGCTGTCAACAAAGACAAACATCCTAGCATGACACAGAGAGAGAGCAGTGGGGGAGTGTGTACAGGGAAGTGTGTGGGGATGGGGCTATGCGTGTGTGTGTGTGTGTGTGTGTGTGTGTGTGTGTGTGTGTGTGTGTGTGTGCGCATGTAAATGTATGGGTGTGTGTTTTAATCAGTAGTGTCAAATTCCAGGTCTGGTTTAAAGCACTAGTTATACAGGCACGTTGTCAGGAATCATTTGGTGAAATGGCAAAGTCGAAGCAAGCTGTCATGCTAGGCACATCATAAACACCTATGTGCCCAAATCTACTGAGTGCCCCTTGAAAGGAAAGCCCAGTAACTTGGCCTGATTTTAAAACCATGGTCATAAAACAACCAACTCTCCTGGCAGAACAGTGTATTTTAGCTGAAAGAAGAATGGATATCACATAGTCCCTCAGAGGGGAAGTTTTGTCCATGTCTGAAGACAGTTAGTGTATTCTAAATAGATGTGTGTGTGTGTGTACAAATCAAACTAACAGCCTAAGTATGACACCCATGAGTTTACCAGTCAATTTGCCAGGGTTAGAGGTTCCAAGCCTGTTCTATTCATTATATTTCTATCTGTGCTGCTGTAGGGAGGGGAGAGTTGCCAAGGCAACCGAAGAAATGTTTACTTGTTTCAGCAAGGAGCAACAAAGTTTAACCACTTAAGAGTCCGTGTTACCACAAAAAGAGACTCAACCACAAGAATGCCCAGCTGTCCCGTCTTCAATCAGCTGTTCAGTATTCATCCATAACTTTTGGTTACTGTTTCACGGTAATAGTGTAATCCTTAGCAGACACACACACTCTCCCTCAGTCTCCCAGTGCTCCATATTCTTCTTCCTCAGGCTTCTATTCATCCCTCTTTCTGTCTCAGGATCTGTCAATCCCAGATTGATTTTCCCCCCCGGATAAAGAGGAGCTTTTGCATGATGGTGGACAAGACAGTTGAATCAACTAACCATGTTTAATTGTTACCCGATTAAATTAATCATGTAACAATAAACTCATTAGGAATTTGGGGCACCACGAGAGTGGGTGTTTAAAGAGTTACCAACTCCCGAATTAAACTTTACCTATCACATCCACAAAATAGTCAATGTATAAATCTTAACCTCGTATCATATCATCACTCCCAACATTCGTAACCTCCTGCATCTGCAAAAACCCCAGCCTTACTTCAGTACTACATTCAGTACTACACAAATTGATTTAATTATTGATTTACTAGCTAACTAAATGATAACACAGGATAAACATACACACTTAATACATTAGGAAAAGGTCCCTAGCGGACTGACACAACATATGGCTGCTTCTTACACAATGGGGAGAAAGAGATACTTATCATTGATACATTTTAGGAACTACTTTCACAGTAATCACATACTTTGCACATGAACGACCAACCGTTTTGAAAAACAAATCATTAAAATATTTACCTTAAAAATGCCTTTGTTCGCTGTGGATCTCTGTTGGAAATAGCCCTCCTTAGGAAGGGTGTTCGACTTTTCAGCGGCACGCTTGTAAGGCCCTGATTGTCCAAAAGTTGTTTCTCTGTTGTTCTCCTCTCATTTGCTCCTGAAGCTTCTTGGAAGATAGGCTAGCCAGTCGTGTCGATGGTTCCAGTGGGGTGATGAGAGTAGCGTACTACAGTGATTTGACAGAGCAGTAGAATGATCCCACTTAATAAATTCACTTTCGAAGAGATTTTACTTTGGGCAGCTAATCAGCCGTACATTATTGATTGACATTATTCTCTCAACCTCGTGTTGAGATTCAGAGTTCAAACCACATTAGAAGTGAGCTGCAGCTCCCCATCTTTCCTGGTCTAAATGTTAATTTCTTTACCAATCCTTTCATGCACTCTGGTTGAAAGGGCCGGTTCCATCAGGCTGACACTCTCTCTGACCTCACTCGGGGCGTGGCTACTTACTGTTCAAAGTTTATAGGAGACAATGATCTCTTATGGCTCCTAAAATCCATTCATATTTTAACAAAAAAACGTTAATCATTTTTCATAAATCATCCACAATGTAAAGGATGGGGACTTCTTACATGTAGTGTACAGTTGAAGTCGGAGGTTTGCATACACTTAGGTTGGAGTCATTAAAACTCGTTTTTCTACCACTCAACACATTTCTTGATAACAAACTATAGTTTTGGCAAGTCGGTTAGGACATCTACTTTGTGCATGACACAAGTCATTATTCCAACAATTGTTTACAGACAGATTATTTCACTTAAAATTCACTGAATCACAATTCCAGTGGGTCAGAAGTTTACATACCTAAGTTGACTGTGCCTTTAAACAGCTTGGAAACGTTCATAAAATTATGTCATGGCTTTAGAAGCTTCCGATAAGCTAATTGACATAATTTGAGTCAATTGGAGGTGTACCTGTGGATGTATTTCAAGGCCTACCTTCACACTCAGTGCCTCTTTGCTTGACATCTTAGGAAAATCAAAATACATCAGCCAAGACCTCATAAAAAATTGTAGACCTACACAAGTCTGGTTCATCCTTGGGAACAATTTCCAAACGCCTGAAGATACCACGTTCATCTGTACAAACAATAGTACGCAAGTATAAACACCATGTGACCACGCAGCCGTCAAACCGCTCAGGAAGGAGACGCGTTCTGTCTTCTAGAGATTAACGTACTTTGGTGTGAAAAGTTCAAATCAATCCCAGAACAGCAGCAAAGGACCTTGTGAAGATGCTGGAGGAAACAGATACAAAAGTATCTATATCCACAGTAAAACGAGTCCTATATCAACATAACCTGAAAGGCCGCTCAGCTAGGAAGAAGCCACTGCTCCAAAACCTCCATAAAAAAGCTAGAACTCTGGTCTGATGAAACAAAAATAGAACTGTTTGGCCATAATTACCTTGTTATGTTTGGAGGAAAAAGGGGGAGGTTTTACAAGCCAAAGAACACCATCCCAACCGGAAAGCACGGGATGGCAGCACCATGTTCTGGGGGTGCTTTGCTGCAGGAGGGACTGGTGCACTTCACAAAATAGATGGCAGCATGAGGGAGCAAAATTATGTGAATATATTAAAGCAACATCTCAAGACATCAGTCAGGAAGTTAAAGCTTGGTCGCAAATGGGTCTTCCAAATGGACAATGACCCCAAGCATACTTCCAAAGTTGTGGCAAAATGGCTTAAGGACAAAGTCAAGGTATTGGAGTGGCCATCACAAACCCTGACCTCAATTCTATAGAACGTTTGTGGGCAGAACTGAAAAAGTGTGTGCGAGCAAAGAGGCCTACAAACCTGACTCAGTTACACCATCTCTGTCAGAAGGAACGGGCCAAAATTCTTATTGTGGGAAGCTTGTGGAAGGCTACCCAAAATGTTTGACCCAAGTGAAACAATTTAAAGGCAATGCTACCAAATACTAATGGAGTGTATGTAAACTTCTGACCCACTGAGAATGGGATGAAAGAAATAAAAGCTTAAATAAATAATTCTCTCTACTATTATTCTGACATTTCAAATTCTTAAAATAAAGTGGTGATCCTAACAGACCTAAAACTGGGAATTTTCACAAGGATCAAATGTCAGGAATTGTGAAAGCTAAGTTTAAATGTAATTTGGCTAAGGTGTGTGTAAACTTCTGACTTCAACTGTATGTGTCATGACAGTGTTATAACCATTTTATGACAGGTTGTCAGCTATTATGACATATGACCGTGTCATAACATGTTATGACGCTAGGTGTCAAATAAAGTGTTACCCAAAATGTTTAAGCTCCTGTAAATATTTCACCTCTCCTGCAGTATGCAGTATTCAGTGAGCTCCAAAAGTATTGGGACAGTGAAACTGTTGTTGTTGTTTTGGCTCTGTACTCCTTCACTTTGGATGAACAACAGAGAGGTATGGCAAAATGACAATATACTGTACATCATTTACCATTGATTTATATTGGGCACACAATTATCTGAAACGCAACCAAAACAAACAGCAAATGCATCCAACAAATGTTCAGAGTCACAAGCTTGATGTAGTTACTACTCTAACACACACTGTAATTTCATTTGTGTGCTTACTTGCTTATGGGATGTCATGCAATAGCTCTCTGTTGTTCTCAGACCAGTGTATCGGCAGATGTTATCCACACATGTTTCATGTGGTCTCCCAGGTCTTGTCTCATTATACGTTTTTATTTAATTTAACTAGGCAAGTCAGTTAAGAACAAATTCTTATTTACAATGACGGCCTACCATGGCCAAACCAGGACGACGCTGGGCCAATTGTGTGCCGCCCTATGGGACTCCCAATCAAAGCCGGACGTGATAGGGCCTGGATTCGATCCAGGAAATATAGTGATGCCTCTTGCACTGACATGCAGTGCCTTAGACTGCTGCACCACTCTGGAGCCCATTAGAAGGTACCACTCTGGAGCCCATTAGAAGGTACCCAAAGTATGACTGCTTGTGCCTTGCTCAGGACGGTTGAAACAGTGACCAGCAAATCTCAGCCTCCTGGCCCTATATGTATCAAGCATCTCACAGTAGGAGTGCTCAACTAGGATCAGTTTAGTCTTTTAGATCATAATGAATAGGATTTAATGGACAGGAGTTACCTGATCCTAGCATTCCTTCTCCAATATGCTTGAGACATTACACCCGTTGATCTTCTCACTGATCCTGGGCAGAGTTTTGTACAGCTCCTGGTTGGTATAAGATGTTGTAACCAGTGGACCCTGGTCTTGTCTCATGCATGAACAAACAGGCAGTCAACATCATTGGAATACAAGAATGCAGCATTGTAAGTTACATAACAACGTGTAACTCCATAATTATTCATAACAATGGGTCCTCTTGCACCCCACCTAGAGGTAGGCTTTTGTAATGAAAATAGACATTCCATTCATCCCCTAAGTTTCTCATCACACTGACACTAGCCTCTGCCACAACATGAGCGAGGCCTGGAAGCAGAGGCTACACTAACACATACACAATCCTTTAAAATATTTCCCAAAATCCCTCAGTGTTTTTATTTATTTATTTGACAAGCAGCAGGACCATGTTTGTCACCTCAATTTGTTTGTTCTTTACATTTGAAAGTAGATACAATTATCAGTATACCGGTTTTATTACAATATTGTTTTCTAACTTCGATACATAAAAAAAGAAAACTGTAAATGTGAGAAAAGAAAGCATGGTTTTCCACGTCTAGTCTCCAACATTTCCGTCAATGTCACAGCTCACTCGCTCTTTTTCCATTCTTCTTTGTTTTCGGTTAAGTCAACAAAAAATTATTATCAGCTTTGCACACGGATAGCTATAGGCATTTTCATTGACGCAACGGTGCGTGGCACTGGTGATGTAAACAGCATAAAATCAGAAGGGGGGGGGGTCAGAAGGTGTTGTGTTTCGGTGGCTGTCTGGGTTGACTTGTTTTGTTTGTTTCCAAGATGGAGGCACATAGTCCTGCTTCATCCCTCCCTCCCTACGGGAGCATGTGAGACAGCAACAGCCCAAAAAATTATGAAGAAGAATGGTCTCTGTCGTTCTTTGCTTAACCTGCGGTTGGTTGGGGTAGGGGGCCTTATACTCCATTATTCCTCCATTATGCCACATAGCTGTACTCGTCTGCAGAGCTCTGGCTCCGCTCAATGTACTGCTTGTCAATGAGCACCTCAATGCACTTCTTGATCATGCTGATACTGGGGTTAAATCTGGCTTTGGACTGGTTGATGACCTGAGGGAAGAAATGGACAGACAGAAAGAGAGAAATTAACTGCCCGTGTTACTCTGTTGTTGGTAGAATTGTGAATAATGATGATTAAGAGGTATAAATATCATACCCCCCCAAAAAATGCTAACCTCCCGTTATTGGTAATGGTGAGAAGTTAGCATGTCTTGGGGGTATGATCTTTGTGCCACTGTAACTTTCTCACAAATCCGTAATCATGGTAGCATCCACATTACTGTATAAGTGTCCAGAAACATTTTATATTTATATTTACAAAAAGTGACTTTATATTTATTAAGGATCCCCATTAGCTGATATCAAAGCAGGAGCTACTCGTCCTGGGGTCCAGCTACATTTAGGAAAGTACATACAATAGAGAAAAAAAAAAGTGTTATTACATGACATTTCATAACGCTTTTCACAACACACTGTGTGCCCTCAGGCCACTAATCGACTACCACATACACTACATGACCAAAGGTATGTGGACACCTGCTCATCGAACATCTCACTGCAAAATAATGGGCATTAATATGGAGTTGGTCTCCCCTTTGCTGCTATAACAGCCTCCACTCTTCTAGGAAGGCTTTCCACTAGATGTTGAAATATTGCTGCGGGAACTTTCTTCCATTCAGCCACAAGAGATCTTAGGCTTGTGTGAGGCTGCTAAGCCATGGAAACCTATTTCATGAAGCTCCCGACGAACAGTTGACATTGACGTTGCATCCTGGGGCAGTTTGAAACGCGGTAGTGAGTGTTGCAACCAAGGACAGACGATTTTTACGGGATTCAGGACTCGCCGGTCCAGTTTTGTGAGCTTGTGTGGCCTACCACGTAGCGGGTGAGCTGTTGTTGCTCCTAGACGTTTCCACTTCACAATAACAGCACTTACAGTTGACCAGGGAAGCTCTAGCAGGGCAGAAATTTGTTTAACTGACTTGTTGGAAAGGTGGCATCCTATGACGGTGACACTTTGAAAGTCACTGAACTCTTCTGTAAGGCCATTCTACTGACAATGATTGTCTATGGTGATTGCATGTCTGTGTGCTCGATTCTATACTCCTATCAGCAACGGATGTGGCTGAAATAGCCGACTCCACTAACTTGAAGGGGTGTCCACATACTTTTGTATATACAGTGTATCTACAATACAAAATCCATGTGTACGTGCATGTGTATGTGCCTGTGTGTGTGTCTTTTCACCGTCCCCCCTGTTCTATGAGGTGAATATTTATCTATTTAAAAAAAAAAATCTGATTATACTGCTTGCACCTGAGGTGGAATAGAGTTCCTTGTAGCCATGGCTCTATGCAGTACTGTGTGCCTCCCATAGTCTGTTCTGGACTTGGGGATTGTGAAGAGACCTCTGGTGGCATGTCTTGTGAGATATGCATGGGTGTCTGAGCTGTGTGCTAGTAGTTTAAACAGACAGCGTGTTGCATTCAGCATGTCAACACTTTATTACAAAAACAAGTAGTGATGAAGTCAATCTCTCCTCTACTTTGAGCCATATTCATGTTAGCTCTCTGTGTACATTTAAGGGTCAGCCATGCTGCCCTGTTCTGAGCCAATTGCAATTTTCGTAAGTCCCTCTTTGTGGCACCTGACCACATAACTGGACAGTAGTCTATGTGTGAAAAAACTAGGGCATGTAGGACCTGCCTTGTTGATAGTGTTGTTAAGGCAGCAGAGCTGTGCTTTATTATCTCCCCATCTTAGCTACTGTTGCGTCAACATGTTTTGACCATGACAATTTACAATTCAGGGTTACTCCAAGCAGTTTAGTCACCACAACTTGCTCAATTTCCACATTATTCATTAGAAGATTTTGTTAAGGTTTAGGGTTTAGTGAATGATTTGTCAAAAAATACAATGCTTTTAGTTTTTGAAATATTTAGGACTAACCTATTTCTTGTCACCCATTCTGAAACTGCAGCTCTTTGTTAACTGTTGCAATGATTTCACTTGCTGTAGTAGCTGACGTGTATAGTGTTGAGTCATCCACATACATAGATACACTGGCTTTACTTAAAGAATGTCATTAGTAAAGATTGCAAAAAGTAAAGGGGCCTTGACAGCTGCCCTGTGGAATGCCTGATTCTACCTGGATTATGTTGGAGAGGCTTCCATTAAAGAACACCCTCTGTGTTCTGTTAGACAGGAAGCTCTCCTCATTTCTATTGGGCACAACATAATCCGAAACACAACCAAAACAAAACAAACTGCAAATACATCCAACAAGTTTGTACAGTCACAAGCTTGATGTAGCTATTGTGTGTTAGGAATATGGGACCAAACACTACACTTTTGACTACTTTAATACACATAAGTGAATTTGTCCAAATACTTATGACACCTTCAAAATGGGGGGACTAGATATATAGTGCTTTAATTTCTAAACGATAAAACAGATATGAACGAAAATACTCTTAAATACAAGGTGACATTCTGTACTGTCACCTCATATGAAACATTTGATCTCAAATCCAAAATGTTGGAGTATATGTAGGGGAGTGTATGTGGTGGGGAGGGTTCGTCACTAATCCAGTCCTAATTTTCTGCATTGACAGAAATAACAAATATTGAACCATTAAAGTACAGAGTGGGAAAATAAAATAGTGGTTGGAGGTGTGTTGTGTTGTTGGGGAGACAGGATATATGTGAGTGAGTGAGATAGATGATGACAGCAGAAAGAAAGGTGCTGCAGCCTTCTCCTAGTCCCCAGGCATGTTCGAAGATCATTCCAGGGGGGAGACACTCATTCCTGACAACACTGTTCTGTCCTGGCCTCAGAGATCTCACCATCAAGGAAGGAATTTACCTCCCTGACACAACACACCAGAACATCAACACAGGAGGAAGAGAGCCTGAACCAGGGAGGATGTAGTCCGACTGGTCAGGTGATAGCTCTGTCCTCAGGAAAACCCTTGGATCTGAACAGTAACTTGCCTGTACCATTCACACACATTGCTTCAACCTGTAGCCTTGATATCTCTCCCTCTCAGCAGCATGTATATGTACAGTACAGACCTGGGGTGAAATAGTTAGCTATTTCTACATGGGTTTGTGGAATATGACAGGAGTTGAACTCACCTCCTGTATGAGGGCGTTGTGTCTGAGCACTTTGCGTGCCTTCATGATTCTCACTATAGCAGCTTGTAAATACATTTTGCGGTCCTCGTCCACTGCACTCCTCGTCTGCTCCATCTCCTGCAAGGTCGAAGAAACACACACACGTTTAAACAGATGCAGGCACTTTCAGAGAATAGGTGTTTGCATTGTTGGATGGATACAGTCTGAGCTCTCAGTGTAGTAGGGTAATGTACCTGTGGTGTGTCTTTCTGCATTGACGTTGTGATCTTGAACTTTGTTCTTTTACTGGTGAAACTCATATTTAGTGAAAATGTGGACTCAGTGTCGATTTCCTCCTGAAGACAAGAAAATAGTTACATATATAGTATCCACCACGAGAAATAATAAAAATGCCAAGATGAGCTACTTTTAAATCCATCTAACCACTAAAGAAGACACTGCTGACTCTGGGTCTCCGGGTGATTCTGTGGCTGCTGATATCTGACCCCTGACCTTTTGAGAGTCGTGGTTAAGCATCTTGACGTCCAGCAGAGACTTGATGGTCTTCTGAAGCTCCTTCTCGTTCATCTGGGTGGAGTCTTGGAGCTCCTTGTAGCCCACCTGTTTGGATATGATACAGACCTTGTTCAGTGCTTAGGGCACAGTTATTGAACTAGTTCAGTGCTTAGGGCACAGTTATTGAACTAGTTCAGTGCTTAGGGCACAGTTATTGAACTAGTTCAGTGCTTAGGGCACAGTTATTGAACTAGTTCAGTGCTTAGGGCACAGTTATTGAACAAGTTCAGTGCTTAGGGCACAGTTATTAAACTAGTTCAGTGCTTAGGGCACAGTTATTAAACTAGTTCAGTGCTTAGGGCACAGTTATTAAACTAGTTCAGTGCTTAGGGCACAGTTATTGAACTAGTTCAGTGCTTAGGGCACAGTTATTGAACTAGTTCAGTGCTTAGGGCACAGTTATTGAACTAGTTCAGTGCTTAGGGCACAGTTATTGAACTAGTTAGTGCTTAGGGCACAGTTATTGAACTAGTTCAGTGCTTAGGGCACAGTTATTGAACTAGTTCAGTGCTTAGGGCACAGTTATTGAACTAGTTCAGTGCTTAGGGCACTAGGCACAGTTATTGAACTAGTTCAGTGCTTACAGTTATTAGTTAGGGCACAGATATTGAAACAAGTTCAGTGCCTAGGGCACGGTTATTGAGGTAGTTCAGTGCTTAGGGCACAGTTATTAAACTAGTTCAGTGCTTAGGGCACAGTTATTGAACTAGTTCAGTGCTTAGGGCACAGTTATTGAACTAGTTCAGTGCTTAGGGCACAGTTATTAAACTAGTTCAGTGCTTAGGGCAGTTATTGAACAAGTTCAGTGCCTAGGGCACAGTTATTGAACTAGTTCAGTGCTTAGGGCAGTTATTGAACTAGTTCAGTGCTTAGGGCACAGTTATTGAACTAGTTCAGTGCTTAGGGCAGTTATTGAACTAGTTCAGTGCTTAGGGCACGGTTATTGAGGTAGTTCAGTGCTTAGGGCACAGTTATTAAACTAGTTCAGTGCTTAGGGCACAGTTATTGAACTAGTTCAGTGCTTAGGGCACAGTTATTAAACTAGTTCAGTGCTTAGGGCACAGTTATTGAACTAGTTCAGTGCTTAGGGCACAGTTATTAAACTAGTTCAGTGCTTAGGGCAGTTATTGAACAAGTTCAGTGCCTAGGGCACGGTTATTGAGGTAGTTCAGTGCTTAGGGCACAGTTATTAAACTAGTTCAGTGCTTAGGGCACAGTTATTGAACTAGTTCAGTGCTTAGGGCACAGTTATTGAACTAGTTCAGTGCTTAGGGCACAGTTATTGAACTAGTTCAGTGCTTAGGGCACAGTTATTAAACTAGTTCAGTGCTTAGGGCACAGTTATTGAACTAGTTCAGTGCTTAGGGCACAGTTATTGAACTAGTTCAGTGCTTAGGGCACAGTTATTAAACTAGTTCAGTGCTTAGGGCACAGTTATTAAACTAGTTCAGTGCTTAGGGCACAGTTATTAAACTAGTTCAGTGCTTAGGGCACAGTTATTGAACTAGTTCAGTGCTTAGGGCACAGTTATTAAACTAGTTCAGTGCTTAGGGCACAGTTATTGAACTAGTTCAGTGCTTAGGGCACAGTTATTGAACTAGTTCAGTGCTTAGGGCACAGATATTGAACTAGTTCAGTGCTTAGGGCACAGTTATTGAACTAGTTCAGTGCTTAGGGCACAGTTATTGAACTA
Organism: Oncorhynchus tshawytscha; assembly: GCF_018296145.1. Lineage (NCBI taxonomy): Eukaryota > Metazoa > Chordata > Actinopteri > Salmoniformes > Salmonidae > Oncorhynchus > Oncorhynchus tshawytscha. Next base: position 86,998 of record NC_056457.1, on the reverse strand, counting down.
GTTCAGTGCTTAGGGCACAGTTATTGAACTAGTTCAGTGCTTAGGGCACAGATATTGAGCTAGTTCAGTGCTTAGGGCAGTTATTGAACAAGTTCAGTGCCTAGGGCACGGTTATTGAGGTAGTTCAGTGCTTAGGGCACAGTTATTGAACTAGTTCAGTGCTAAGGGCACAGTAATTGAAGTGCTTAGGGCACAGTTAACACAGTCCCTTTCCACCTGTTAGGATATTGGGGTAGTTAGTGCTTAAGGTACAGTTAAGTCAGTCCATTTCCACTAAACATGTTGGTTTCGTAACACACCGTCTCACTGTTGTTGAAGGCCAGCAGCACCGCCATCTGGTAGGTGGTCACCATGGCAACATAGGGCTTGGAGAGATAGTTCATCTTCACCTCACCTAAAGAGAGAATGGAGCCAATCATCATCATCACCACAGCACCAATGCTGTACCACCATCTTATTCGCCACACCACCTATTGATAACAGGTTTGTATTTGTATATAAAAAACACTGCTCTCAAGTGTAAGCAAAACCAAAGAGAAATCAGACTAAAGTAATCCCCAATCCTAATGTGTTCACTGGGTATTCTTGTAAACGCACACAGGGATTTAGTTCCAATGCGTTAACTGCAGTGTCAGTGTCAGGATTGCACCTGAAGTATGTATGCTGTTGTAAACTTTGGGGGAGTTATCACAGGGAGTTTGAGGGAGCTACCCCACGCTGTGGGATTTCATGGATTGTGCAGTAGTAGTGCCAGGTGCAGCTCAGTGTTAGTTAGAATCAGAGCCTCTCCACTAACATGTAATAGTGTCACTATGATTTGGGATAAAACACTTCAGAGCATACAGACATAATCCATTTTAGACGATTTAATAATCATCCCGTTACTTCTGTCGAGCTATAGATGTGATTTCAGCGAGTAGCAAGTGGGCCTTCATATAGTAGCAGTTTCAGTGAAAAACAAAGTACTGCTGCTGACAAAATAATTCCACATAATTTGCACTGGGTTTTCTATACTTACGATCACCTGCCGTGTGTGTGTGTGCGAGCACGCATACATACCTGTGCAGAGATAGTGCAGCCAAGTCAACTTCCTCCCACTGAAGTGCTGATTATAGAACAACTCAAACTGTGGAGAAAAACATAATCATGTTAGAATTACATAAGATTAAGATATGCAGTTTTGTTGAATAGCTATGTGAAATCTTGGGGCAATCACAGAAATAAGGTTTTATTTCTATGGGCATGCCCTCTCCAAACAACCACATCTAAGTCTCCTGAACCACTACTCACCATCTGTACACTCTTCTCCAGCTCCTGTGGGATGGCAAAGGTGGAGGAAGAGATGTGTGTGAGGGGCCAGGCTCCTGCCTGCAACGAGACAACACACACGGTGAGACATCTCCACCACCATTGTCATTGAGGTTCTCACAGCAAACCTGTCTGAAGGTGCCTAACCTTCAAACTATCTACAAAACCACACAAAATTACCCAATTACCCGATTTCACTCCAGTGTCAACAACCTTTATTATGGGAAAACAATACATTGGATACTTCTTTGATGGGTGACGTTTTCTCTTACGCTATCAACCTGCACATAAAGTAATGTCTATCTATTAATATGGCTGAGCTATCAACCTGCTTAACCTGCACATAAAGTAATGTATATCTATTAATATTCCTGAGCTATCAACCTGCTTAACCTGCACATAAAGTAACGTCTATCTATTAACATGGGTGAGCTATCAAACTGCATAACCTGCACATAAAGTAATGTATATCTATTAATATGGCTGAGCTATCAACCTGCTTAACCTGCACATAAAGTAATGTCTATCTATTAATATGGCTGAGCTATCAACCTGCATAACCTGCACATAAAGTAACGTCTATCTATTAATATGGCTGAGCTATCAACCTGCATAACCTGCACATAAAGTAATGTCTATCTATTAATATGGCTGAGCTATCAACCTGCATAACCTGCACATAAAGTAATGTCTAGGTATTAACATGGGTGAGCTATCAACCTGCATAACCTGCACATAAAGTAACGTCTATCTATTAATATGGCTGAGCTATCAACCTGCATAACCTGCACATAAAGTAAGGTATATCTATTAATATAGGTGACGACTGCACATTTGCACATGATTGCTCCTATTTTATGACTAACTGATATCTTTGCTGTCCATCATATATACATACTACCATTCAAAAGTTTGGGGTCACTTAGAAATGTCCTTGTTTCTGAAAGAAAAGTACATTTGTTGTCCATTAAAATAACATCAAATTGATCAGAAATACAGTGTAGACATTGTTGATGTTGTAAATGACTATTGTAGTTGGAAACGGCTGATATTTAATGGAATATCTACAGAGGCCCGTTATCAGCAACCATCACTCCTGTGTTCCAATGGCACGCTGTGCTAGCTAATCCAAGTTTATTATTTTAAAAAGCTAATTGAACATTTGAAAACCCTTTTGCTATTATGTTAGCACAGCTGAAAACTGCCTCACAAGTCCTCAACTGGCAGCTTCATTAAATAGTACCCACTAAAAACCAGTCTCAATGTCAACAGTGAAGAGGTGACTCCAGGATGCTGGCCTTCTAGGCAGTTGCAAAGAAAAAGCCATATCTCAGACTGGCCAATAAAAATAAAAGATTAAGATGTGGAACACAGACACTGGACAGAGGAACTCTGCCTAGAAGGCCAGAATCCCAGAGTCGCCTCTTCACTGTTGATGTCGAGACGGGTAATATTTAATGAAGTTACCAGTTGAGGACTTCTGAGTTTTGAGGCGTCTGTTTCTCAAACTAGACACCCTAATGTACTTGTCCTCTTGCTCAGTTGTGCACCAGGGTCTCCCACTCCTCTTTCTATTCTGGTTAGAGACAGTTGTTTGGTGAAGGGAGTAGTACACAGGGTTGTAGGAGATCTTCAGTTTCTTGGCAATTTCTCGCATGGAACAGCCTTCATTTCTCAGAACAAGAATAGACTGACGAGTATCAGAAGAAAGGTCTTTGTTTCTGGCCATTTTGAGCCTGTAATCGAACCCACAGATGCTGATGTTCCAGATACTCAACTAGTCTAAAGAAGGACAGTTTTATTGCTTCTATAACCAGCACTACAGTTGCATTTGGGTTTTCTAATGATCAATTATCCTTTTAAAATAATAAACTTGGATTAGCTAACACAACGTGTCATTGGAACACAGGAGTGATGGTTGCTGATAATGGGCCTCTGTATGCCTATGTAGATATTCCATTAAAAATCAGCCGTTTCCAGCTACAATAGTCATTTAAAACTTTAACATTGTCTACACTGTATTTCTGATCAATTTGATGTTATTTTAATGGACAAAAAATGTATATGTCTATGTCATGTTGTATGGTTGTTATTGTTTTAATGCTGTTTCTTACCCTAACTGCACTATACACATTTGAAGACAATAAATATATGAATTGATGTGAGACTTCTAAACTCCTCTCACCTGTAATACATAGATCTGGAAGCTGATTCCCAGGTCAACCGGTGATTCCTGGGTCTTGATGAAGTTGTTGAATTTGTTATTCAGGTCTGCGCTGACGCTCATGTCTGTGTACATTCTGTGGAGCTTGCTCGTGAACTCGTAGCCGCATGCTTGCTGTAGTGGGGGAGAGAATGTGTGTGTGTGTATGTATGTATGTATGAATGAAAGACATGCACCAGTACAAACACTATAATAAACAAGTCCATCATTACGGCCAAATATCACACATGACAGACGCATTAGAGTACAGTGGAGTCACACAGCTAGAAGACATTTAGAAGCACATGCTGTAGGGCTTCGTTTGAAAGTTATGTGGAATACTAGATTAAAGGGAAAGACTGACAGTTTAGAGTGATGCTCAATTATGGAATTAATAAATGGCATTGATAGCGTCTTATCCAGAGGGTGTACCTGCACATCACGCTGCCTCATGCTACAGAAACAAGAGATATGCTCCTGCCATATGGGCCATTCTGGTTTAGAAAATGCTTACTTTAGGCATAAGAGACCTTGAAATTGCACCTGCTAAAGTTGAAAGGAGTCTTACTTCACCTTTAGTTTGTTGATCATGGCTTCCTCTGAGTCCATGGACAAGGACAGCCCATGTATTAACCTCTTTGCTAACATTCTTGCATAAAACTGTACAAAAGAGAAAGAAGCGACAGAGTGGGAGACAGAGTGAAAGAGAGAGAGGGGGCAAGAGAGTGAGTCATCAACATGGTTAAGAAGAAAACATAAGACATCAATTCAACATCTCAGTCTCCAAAAACTTTTTTTAAATTTTTAGATAATGCTCTTTAGCGAATTCCAAATTCAGTCTGGAAGGAATAAAAAAGCAGCCATACTAGCTGTCAATATCGCTGGTCATTTGAGATAATGAGAGTAATAACGCTAATGCCGGTCAATCGGCTACCTTTTGAAAAACGTCCTTGTCGTCTATGTACTTGAACACGGTGATGAAGCTAGTCAGCTTGTCCTCCACCTCATTCTCTGTCATTCCCTTTGCAGACTTCTTCAGCAGATTGTCACAATACTTAGCGAGCTACATGGGTAAAGGGAAAAACAACACAAGGTCAGACATAACCATGGTCCTCAAAACAAATGTTGAAAAAACACACAGAAAGTAGTAGAGATCTAGACGAACTGCTGTGTACAGGGTTTTTACTTAGTTTATCACTGTGGCCTTATCTGATACCCTCACACATTTCCTAACCTCAGGTGTCATGAATGAGTCTCACACTCACCAGTTCAGGTGCTTTGCAGATGGATTTGGGCTCCCTGTAGTTAACCACTGAAGTCAAAGCCTGGGGAGGATCAAACAAACCAGTAATTTCCCCTCCCATCAGTTTCAGTACATCCACAGCTTAAGACATCAACTAATAAATACAGTTAAAAGTTATGTTTTGATTTATGAAAATCCTTAGGAACAATCTTGTGAGAAACAATATGGAGCCACATTCCATAGTGAACACAAACACCACTCACTGGCGCCACCTACTGGCTTGACCTGTCCCTAGTGTCCACATTCTGATTTCCCCTCTAAGCCTGCCAGCCAGGGAGTCACAACATTAATACCTTATCAAGTGCGCTCATGAAGTGCTGATCCCCATTCAGGACTGTGTTAATGAGCTGAACAAATTTACTGTGAACCTCTAACACGGACTCCACAAACAGGGTTGGCATCTGAGGAGGTAACAACACAACAGGAGAATTAGTAGTGAGTTGTGAATATTATCTTTGTGATAATGGTAATCTGATAATGCATAGGCCTACTGATAATACATACTAATAATGCACAGCGACAATGTAGTGTTTGAAGTCCAAAAACAATACATTTTGACAAAAGGATTAGCAGGGTGCTGCTGTACATTTACAATGATAAAAATCAGATAACGTACAATGACAACGTATAGTGATACACAAAGATGTGACGTACATTTTCCTGAGAGAGGTTACTGGTGGCCCGGAGGCCCTCGTCGTGGATATGGATCTGGAGCTCCTGGATCATGTGGGGTAAGCCGCTGGACACGGCTCTCAGCAGGGTGTACATGTTAGCCATGTCTGTAGGGGGTAGCAAGAGGGAGAAAGAGGGGAGAGGAGAGCGAGACCAGAAGGAAGGCAGAGACAGACGGCGCCAGGGGAGAGTCAGTCATAGAGACAGGGTTCGTACAGACAGACCAATCCGAGGACTTTCAAGTACATTTTCAAGCACTAATATTTATTTTCAAGGACCATCCATTTGTAATACTTCCTAACATATAGGTGTTTTATTCATCACTACCTCAGTCATACCCAATAACACGTCTTTCAATACTTAATTACTACATAATTGAGTGGTACGTCAGTAGTGATGACGTTGTAATTTGAGAAGTGATGAGCAGTTTTGGGACGTGCCTACTGGTGAACACATTTTCTATTCGCATTACTACACAATTCCAGCTCAATGACCGTATTGTATTACTATAGGGAATTTGGGAATCTACTACTTAATAGCTACTAAATAGTGTAGTAACTATGCAATTGTGTTAATTTTATGTAATATTGTTTAATTGATATCACAATATGCCTAACTCTTTCTTGAACTACACTGTTGGTTAAGGGCTTGGAAGCAAGCATTTCATGGTAAGGTCTACCTACACATGTTGTATATGTGACAAATGAACTTTGACTTGGTTTTAAAAACTGTAGCCACAATAATCTTTGAAGTCACAACAACCTGTTTCTGGTGAATTCAAATTCATAAATGGTACTATGGATCAGTCAGTGAGATCAACATGATTGTGTAAAACAAACTCAATGACAATAAAACAACCTTTAATTTTAGGTTACAGACCAAAATGTTTCATGTTGAACCATTTTCAACAACAATCTCAAAAATGTCCATGTCAATAAAGTTAATTTAATATGAGAGAGAGAGAGAGATGGATTTAGATGCATTATTGAAATGGTATATAACAGATGGCAGTCTGAACAATATATCAGAGAGATGAGAATACGGAATGTGTTTAGCTAATAGTGATAATGGTTGAAATAAAGACTTTGAAAGCAAATGGTAGATGAAGGTGAGAAAACTAGCTACCTTTTGTCTAATTAAGCAATAAGGCTTGAGGAGGTCTGGTATATGGCCGATATATCACTGCTAAGGGCTGTTCGGCACGACATATCGCGGCCCTTAGCCATATATCACAAACCATCGAGGCGCCTTATTGCTATTATAAACTGGTTACCAATGTAATTAGAGCAGTAAAAAATACATGCTTTGTCATACCCGTGGTATACGGTCTGATATACAATGGCTTTTGGGCCAATCAGCATTCATGGCTCAAACCACCCAGTTAATAATAAAAAACACATCTATGGGCATAGCACACATGTAACATAGTGTGTACACCACAAAGATCAACATCACAGCTCACCTGATACATCATTCAGAGTGGTAGACAGGACCTTTGTCTCTCTGAAAACATTCCATTTAATTTCAACAACAATCTAAAACATTTCCATGTCAATAAAGTTAATTGAATTACACTGAACAACAAAAAAATGCAGCAATTTCAAAGATTTTACTGAGGTTCAGTTCATATAAGGAAATCAGTAAATTAATGAATGAGGCTCTAATCTATGGATATCACATGACTGGGAATACAGATATGCATATGTTGGTCACAGATACCTTTAAAAAAAACGTTAGGGGTGTGGATTAGAAAATCAGTCATTATCTGGTGTGACCACCATTTGCCTCATGCAGTACAGCACATCTCCTTCGCGTAGAGTTGATCAGGCTGTTGATTGTGGCCTGTGGAATGTTGTCCCACTCCTCTTCAACGGCTTCAAGTTGCTGGATATTGGCGGGAACTGGAACACGCAGTCGTACACGTCCAGAGCATCCCATACATCCTCAATGTCTGGCGAGTATGCAGGCCATGGAGGAAGTGGGACATTTTCAGCTTACGGGAAGTGTGTACCGATCCTTGCGACATAGGGCCGTGCATTATCATGCTGAAACATAAGGTGATGGCGGCGGACGAATGGCACGACAATGGGCCTCAGGATCTCGTCAAGGTATCTCTGTACATTGAAATTGCCATTGATAAAATGCAATTGTGTTCGTTGTCTGTAGCTTATGCCTGCCTATACCATAACCCCACCACCACCACGGGACACTCTGTTCACAACGTTGACATCAGAAAACTGCTCGCCCACACAACCTCATACATGTGGTCTGAGGTTGTGAGGCCGGTTAGACGTACTGCCAAATTCTCTAAAACGACGGAGATGGCTTAAGGTAGAGAAATTAATGTTACATTCTCTGGCAACAGCTCTGGTGGGCATTCCTGCAGTCAGCATGCCAAATGCAAGCTCCCTCAAAACTTGAGACATCTGTGGCATTATCTTGTGTGATAAAACTGCACATTTTAGCGGCCTTTTATTGCCTCCAGCACAAGGTACACCTGTGTAATGATCATGCTGTTTAATCAGCTTCTTGATATGCCACACCTGTCAGGTCGATGGATTATCTTAGCAAAGGAGAAATGCTCACTCACAGGGATGTAAACAAATTTGTGCACAACATTTGAGAGAAATAATTTTTTGTGCGTATGGAAATGTTCTTGAATCTTTTATTTCATCTCATGAAACATGGGACCAACACTTTACATTGCGTTTATATTTTTGTTCAGTGTATATTGAAGAGAGTGAGTGAGTGAGTTAGTGTGAGTGATATGCTCACAACAGTCCAAGCTCAGCCTTTTTATCTTCTATTGATCTATTGATGCTGTTGAACGTGATACTGCATTCTCTGGACATTGAGGAGGTCTGCTTCTGCAAGAGTTCCATGTCCTTTTCCAGGAATCTGTTTTTATTTGAGGTCCTCATTGTCTACCAATTGTATTTTCTCTGCCCTCCTGTGGTCATGCTGTGCATCCAGGTAGTCTTGATATTTCTGCCTTGCAGACTTGCAGGAGGATATCCTTGGTGCGTTATGTTGACTTTCTTCAGTCCTACTGCATTCTCTACAGCATCATACACCGGTCTCTGTGCTGTGTAGGGTTGCTCCTTTTTGTTTACAACAGTGAGAGCGGAGTTGACTGAATACCCCCTGTCTAACAAGGCCTGTCAGTGGGAGAGCAGAAGGACAATTTGAGTTGCTTGCCACAGGTCTCTGTAGTTCTCCTTACCCTTCAGACGCTCTAAAAAGGTGCTCAGAGCAGTCCTTGGCGGATCCTACTCACTAAACGGAGTGATGTTTCAAAACTTCCTGCGATATGAAGCACTCCAACTGCCACTGGGCATGCTTCAATTTAATTACGTAAGCTTGAGAAGACTTTTGAATTTGCACTCACAAGCTGCAGGATTCCTTGCCATCGGTTGTGGGTCAAGACAAACAGCCTGTCTCACAAAACTGGAGTGATGGGGTTTTGAGCATCAACTTCCTCAAGGAGGTACTTCTTTTTGTCACTCTGAAACTCAGAAATCCTCCTCTCACTCACTTTGCTAGCCGCTTTTTTTTTTAGCACCTTACATGTTGAAAACCCAATGTCATCTTTGGAAGGGTCCCCACAGCATCTTCCTCTGTCACAGTGTATTTTGAGAGTTTCAGGGGGGTTGTAAATGTGTCTGTCACCTCTTTTCAGGACTCTGCTCATGACATTAGTCAATAGGTCTTCCCAGTCTGCTGCCAGGAATGGGAATGTATGTACCCTTGAATGCGTTTGGCTACAAATATGAAAAGAATATGTTTTGCTGGGTGAAGTTTGCCTGCTATTGCTTCCTTTACAGTTGTGAATGTAATGCATGTCGGTGTTCTGTAGGATTTTATTAGGTTTGGCAAACCCTCTAAGGCTTTAGTTACAACCTCTGTTTTTTTTGTACCTATAGGTGTCCACAAAACTTTTTAGGGAAAACTGAGGAGCCTGTGGTTGTCACAAAATCATCTCGTCTTGCAGGGACGTCGTGCGTCAGTCTATAGAAAGCACTTAAAGTGCCCTCTATGTCCTTATCTATGGAGCCAAATACATTCTGAAACGCATTGTGGATACTGTGCAAGGAACATGTTCCAATGTCAATTAGCTCTCGGTTTGTGGCTTCTGCAAGGACATCAGAAGTGAATTCTCTGTAAAAACTTAACATTTGGTCCATCCATCGACATTTGTAGGAGGCGAGACATGTTAGGTTTATCTGTCAACTCTGTAGTGAGAGAGACAGTCCTTAGCTGTACCATGTCCCATGAATGATGAGTCCAGGTAGCGTGTGGTAACCTTGTTGGTTGTGGGGTCTAAAAACCTTACGTGGACATCAATTTGCTTGAGCTGCAGTTGTTTGTCAAAAAGCAGCACATAACCATTATTCTTCTGCAACTTGTCCAGGAGATGGTGTCAAAAGTAAGGTGTAAGACCATGATTGATCATGTAGGCTATCTTCTTCTCCCAACAGACATATATATGACTTGGCTATAGCATTGTCTGGAAAAACATCAAGGGGAAATTGTTGCATTTTCCTCTGCACTTTGGCAGGATAAAACAGTTAGAGTTTAATAGCAGTGACAGGAGAAAACTGAGGCCTCACATGGTGTACAAGTTTAATAAATGTCAACAACTTCAGAGGAATTCCAGACTAACTCGTCATTAGCAGCGGATAAGATCCACAAAGGTGGGAATTACCCCAAAGCATCCGTAAATTGCTCTGACCCTGGAGCTAGCAAGTGAAGGCTCCCCTGAGCCGTCCCGAGTACAGTTTGCAAGACCAATACATCCCGACTACAGTTTTCCACAGGAGGCATGGCTGGAGTGGAGGGTGTTCAAAGAATTAAAGAAGCTACTCACCACCCGTCTTGGGCTATCCACTCGATTAGCGGTGACCTCCAACTTGATACAGACGTACTGAAACTTCGGCATTCGAGCCATCTTGTCCCAAATGCAGGACGGTGAGGAACCCGTACTAGTGTATGGGAGCTGGAGGCAGTCCTCCAGAGCAAAACTATTGTACCACACAGAGGGAGCTACTAGCAGCAGTGGAGTTCATTACACACTTCCGTCAATACCTGCTCGGAAGACCCTTCATTGTGCGCACCGACCACAGCAGCCTTCAGTGGCTCATAAGGATGAAGGAACCAGAAGGTCAACTGGCGAGGTAGCTCGAGAAGCTTGGGGAGTATAACTTCAAGGTCATTTTTCGTCCAGGACGGTCTTGGCATGCCCGTGATTGAGTGGCAAGCCAGCCACCAGGTCGATGGGCTCTGTTACTTCTCTTCCAAGGAGCTCGGAACATATTAATTTCCAGGCATCCAGAGCGCGAAACACGTGAGGGGGGAATTATGTAGGTAGTCTGCCTGAAAATTCATTTTCAAGACCAATACATTTTTCAAATATTTTTCATGTTAACACTTTATTTTCTGTTCTCCTCTCATTTTAATTCAAGTAATTTTCAAGTAAAAAACTTTGGAATACAAGATATTTTTTTGAGTGTCAAATTCAAGTACTTCAAGCACCTTGCGCGAACCTGTGGAGATCTTTAGTCAGGCACAGATGGAGGTTCTCTGTTCAGTTTGAAATCTGATAGCTACAGTGCATTCAGACCCCTTGACTTTTTCCACATTTTGTTACCTTACAGCCTTATTCTAAAATGTATTACATTGGGTTTTTTCCCCTCAAATCTACACACAATACCCCATAATGACAAAGAATAAACAGGTTTTGGGATTTTTTTTGCACATTTATAAAAATAAATCTAAAAAAATACATGAAATATCACATATAAGTATTCAGACCCTTTAGTCAGTAAATTGTTGAAGCACCTTTGGCAGCGATCACAGCCTCGAGTAATCTTGGGTAGGACGCTACAAGCACACCTGAATTTGGGGAGTTTCTTCCATTCTTTGCAGATCTTGTCAAGCTCTGTTGGGTTGGATGGGGAGTGTCGCTGCACAGCTATTTTCAGGTCTTTCAAGAGACGTTTGATCGGGTTCAAGTCCGGGCTCTGGCTGGACCACTCAAGGACAGTCAGAGACTTGTTCCAAAGCCTCTCCTACGTTGTCTTGGCTGCGTGCTTAGGATGGTTGTCTTGTTGGAAGGGGAACCTTAGCCCCAGTCTGAGGTGCTGAGCGCACTGGAGCAGATTTTCATAATTGATCTCTCTGTACTTTGCTCTATTCATCTTTCCCTCGATCCTGACTAGACTTCCAGTCCCTGCCTCTGAAAAACAGCCCCACAGCATGATGCTGCCACCATCACGCTGCACCGTAGGGATGGTGCCAGGTTTCCTCCAGTCTTTCATCAGACAAGAGAATCTTGTTTCTTATGGTCTGAGAGTCTTTTAGGTGCCTTTTGGCAAACTCCAAGCAAGCTGTCATGTGCCTTTTACTCAGGAGTGGCCTCAGTCTGGCCACTCCACCATAAAGGCCTGTGCTGCAGAGAAGGTTGTTCTTCTGGAAGGTTCTCCCATCTCAACAGAGGAACTCTGGAGCTCTCTCAGACTGACCTTTGGGTTCTTGGTCACCTCCCTGACCAAGGCCCTTCTCCACCGATTACTCATAAACATGATGCACCTGAGCTGAATTTCGAGGCTCATAGCAAAGGGTCTGAATACCATTATTTTTTTTAAATACATTTGCAAAAATGTCTAAAAACCTGTTTTCGCTTTGTCATTAAGCGGTATTGTGTGTAGACTGATGAGGAAAAACACATATTTCAACAATTTTAGAATAAGACGTAACAAAATGTGTAAAAAGTCAATGGGTCTGAATACTTTCCAAATGCACCGTATATCCAATGGCCAGTAACATATGGGAGTCAGTCAATGAACCATATGGGATTCAGCCAGCTCAAGTTATGTTTTATTTAACCTTTATTTAACTAGGCAACTAGTCAGTTAAGAACAAATTCTTATTTACAATGACGGCTTACCCCAGCCAAACCCTCCCCTAACCCGGATGACGTTGGACTAGTAACCGGAAGGTTGCAAGTTCAAACCCCTGAGCTAACAAGGTACAAATCTGTCGTTCTGCCCCTGAACAGGCAGTTAACCCACTGTTCCTAGGCCGTCATTGAAAATAAGAATTTGTTCTTAACTGACTTGCCTAGTTAAATAAAGGTAAAATACATTTTAAAAATTTAAAAATTAAAAAATGACATTGGGCCAATTGTGCGCAACCCTATGGGACTCCCGATCACAGCCAGTTGAGATACAGCCCGGGATCAAACCCAGGTCTGTAGAGACGCCTCAGGCACGATGCAGTGCCTTAAACGGCTGCGCCACTCAGGATCCCACTCCACTCAGGATCTCAAATACAGCCTGCTTGATCGCCAATGTAAGGATGACCTGCGCTTAATTAAGACTGGCTCTAAGCCAGCCCCTGGCACCCTGACCATCTATCTTACTGATTGACCATCTAAATACAGAATTACCATCTAACTAGAGTAACAGACGTTCTAAGCCAGCCCCTGTATCTATTAGTAACAAACAAACTGACCGTCACTCCTGTAACCAGACTGACCGTCTCTCTTCTCCTGGCGGATGATATTCTGACACTCCCCGTGGAGAAACTGCAGGTGGTCTGCCACCATCCTCTGCTGGCATTCATGGATGACTTTGGCGTATGAGCTGGGGTGCAGGTACTTCCGACATCGCACCTCCTCATCTTTCAACCTTCCTAAAACCTAAGTGGAGCCAGGGAAGAAAGAGAACACATTGGATTCATTGATTTGTTTAATATGGTTAATTGTGCTCATTTCAAAGTCGCTAAATGGCCCAACCCCAATAGGGCTGAAAGCCAATAACCCACTACAATCTACCCTGCAGCACTCTCTACTTAATGCAATGATAGGGAGGTGAACAGAAAGCACCAGGGTTGGGGTCAATTCCATTTCAATTCCAGTCATTTCAGGAGGTACACTGAAATTCCAATTCCCTTCAATGCCTTTCAATGAGGAGAATGTGGAATTGAAATTTGGTTTACTTTCTGAATTGAATGAATTTGACCGCAAACCTGGAAAGATCTATACTGGGATAAGTGACTGTGTGGGGGGAAAAATACCACATCATAAAATCAGCGCTAATGCCGCCAGCAAGCATATCCCATATACAGAGATTTCAGTCACCACCACACAGCACAACAACAGATGGACAGATGCTCCTATACACTCTCGACTGGCCACCATGCCTTTTGAAGCCAGTGTTGTGGTTATCCTTGTTAAATGGCGATCACATTAATCTTATCATTGTCAATGATTTACAGGTCCACTTGTGAACAGAGTCTGAGTCCCAAATGGAACCCTACTCCCTATATAGTGCACGACTTTTGACCAGACTACAGCCCATAAGTAGTGTACAATATAGGAAATAGGGTGCCATTGTAACGGATGTGAAACGGCTAGCTTAGTTAGCGGTGCGCGCTAAATAGCGTTTCAATCGGTGACGTCACTTGCTCTGAGACCTTGAAGTAGTGGTTCCCCCTGCTCTGCAACTGCCGCGGCTTTTTGTGGTGCGATGGGTAACGATGCTTCGTGGGGGACTGTTGTTGATGTGTGCAGAGGGTCCCTGGTTCACGCCCGGGTATGGGCGAGGGGACGGTCTAAAGTTATACTGTTACACCATCGCAGATGCACCTGAAGGCAGCCATGATGTGAGCTAGCTAATGTAGGGGACTGTCTGTTACCTTTCTGCGCTACAGTCAGTCAGACAGAAATACACAGACTCAACTCTTAGGTCAGCACATCCACAAGACCGCCCACACCATCTCAACACTGTCTGGTGTAAGGGCAGGGGTGGAGGGCTTCCACTCGGGCCCCGCAACTAAGGAGCCTTACGATGGATGATTTAACCCCTTCATTGGAATTAAAACACATTTTCATAAACACACACACCTGACGGTGCCACAGCTGGTAGCGAGTCTCCTCGGAGAGTCACTGAGGCCTCCAAAAGTATAACACCAACAACACGATAAATGCACAGCAACAATACTCGAAACCAATTAGCAGCCATGGCAAATCACATGAACTAAATCAATATTTTCTAAAAGCCTCAACGGATTGCCTCGAGCATCTTTCTGATGTAACATATGCATTCCTTAGGGTCACAACAGACTGCTCTAAGGCCCTTGGATTATATGCACAAAAAGTCAAAGAAATAACATTAGGAGGGTTGAAACAGGAGTAATTTGATTTCTAAATGACCAGGGTGTAGCTTATTATGCTCAGCCCACAGAGAGCAGCAGGTAACAAGGGAGGGGAGTGAACAGCAATACATGTCCTGTCCAGCAGCCATCTTACCTTTTCCATAAAGGCTACTGTGAGCAGTTAGACCATAGAGATCCTGTATTTTATATAGCTGTATGGACCTCTATGAGTTGGGCTACCTACAGCCATCTTACCTTTTCCATATACTGTGAGCAGTTGGACTCTTGCAGTAAATTGGAAGCTTCCTGTTTGTAATACTCTCCCGTTTTCGTCAGAAATGGCCCTTCAAAGATTTCCTGATAAAACTGAAACACAATAAAAGAGTGTGAGCTGCATAGCGAGTTTAGAGAACACACAGAGTGCACAAACTGTACACCCATGCATAGGCATGGACATGGCTACAGTAGACCAGGGGTCACCAACCAGTCGATCATGATCTACTGGTCAATCTCCAAACATTTCAATAAAAAAAAAACACAGAAAAAGCCTTGTGCTCCTACTTTCTCAATTTGTCTTGCGCTGTTGGCGGTTGCATGCGGGTAGGCAAAGTGTTCCCATTTTGAAAGATTTAATGTGTTAGGTACAAACTCCGCCTACCCGGATGGCACGGAGAGCCTATCAAGTGCACCTATAGGCCTACCGCTGGCCAATCGGATAGTTTAGATTATCGTGTCTCCCTGCAGCTTCCTCAAGTTCACAGCAAAGTTGATTTTGTGAGATTTCAAAAGGTTTAAAACCATGACTAGAGAAAGACTGTCAACGAATACAGCAAAGAGATGCTGTTTTTACGAGTGAGTTTATGTTCAAGTTTTTATTCAACACGTTGATAAGCCATGAAATGCGCTTTTCCTTTCTTCCATTCACTACAACGAGAACTGCAGCTAATAGAGGAACATGAATTTGTGCATGAGGCAATGAGACTCCAGTTTTGCCATCAGCTGAAACTAGTGGTCTCCTTTTTGGTCAGTCTCAGCGGAGGGAGGGAGAGCGGAGAAACGGTGAGAGACTGCTCTCCACATCCCTCCACTGAGACTGACCATCAGATGCAGACACCATCATCCCAGTAAAAACAAAACATGTATTTCAATGTATGCTCCCTCAGCTGTGCCTCACAAGCAATACAACAATTGATCAATTCATTACCGGCGAGATCAAAAACCTCAAGTTTTTTTTTTTTTTTTTTTTTTTTTTACAATTGTCTGAGAAGAACATTGCCTGGGCAATTCAAGCATAGCCAACATGCGGTGATAATGTATTGGACCTATAGCCTAGGCTACTACACAAACCATAAAACACATCCTCTGACCAGTTATCTCCACTCAAGCCATGAACTGAGTCTCTCCATCGTCAGAGAATGTCACTTTCATGGATACCATTTAACATCTGTGTCCAGTATGAAAGAAGTTAAAGGTAGTTTTGTGAGCTAACGTTAACTAGCATGGAATGTTGTGCCACTCCTCTTTACTGGCTGTGCGAAGTTGCTGGAAATCAGCGGGAACTGGAACACACTGCTATATACGTTGATCCAGAGCATCTCAAACGTGCTCAATGGGTGACATGTCTGGCGAGTATGCAGGCAATGGAAGAACTGAGACGTTTTCAGCTTCCAGGAATTGTGTCCAGCTCCTTCTTAAAATGGGACCATGCATTATAATGCTGAAACATGAGGTGATGGCGGCAGATGAATGGCACGACAATGGGCCTCAGAATCTCGTCACGATATCTCTGTGCATTGAAATTGACATTGATTAAATGCAATTGTGGTCGTTGTCCGTAGCTTATACATGCCCATACCATAAACCAACTGACACCATGGGGCACTCTGTTCACAACGTTGACATCAGAAAACCGCTCGCCCACACAGCGTCATACACGACTGCCCGGTACAGTTGAAACCAGAATTAATCTGTGAAGTGCATATCTCTCCAGCGGCAATCGAAGGTCAGCATTCCCCAAATTAATTCGGTTAGGACGCCAAACTGAAGTCAGGTCAAGACGCTGGTGAGGACCACGAGCACGCAGATTAGCTTCCCTGAGACGGTTTCTGAGTTTGTAGCGTAATTCTAAGATTGTGCAAACCCAGTTTCATCAGCTGTCCGGGTGGCTGGTCTCAGACGATCCCTCAGATGAAGTCGGATGTGGAGGTCCTGGGCTGGTGTGACTACACACCGTCTGCGGTTTTGAGGCCGGCTTGATGTACTGCCAAATTCTCTAAAACGACGTTGGAGGCGGTTTATGGTAGAGAAAGGAATATTAAATCCTATGGCAATCATTCTGGTGGACATTCCTGCTGTCAGCATGTTAATTGCACGCTCCCTCAAAACTTCAGACATCCATGGCATTGTGTTGTGTGACAAAACTGCACATTTGACAGTGGCCTTTTATTGTCCCCAGCACAAGGTGCACCTGTGTAATGGTCATGCTGCTTAATCAGCTTCTTGACATCCCACTAACAGCGATGTAAACCCATTTCTGCAAAAACTTTTAGAAAATACACTTTTTGTGCTTATGGATGTCTGGGATCTTTTATTTCAGCTCATGAAACATGGGACCAAAACTTTACTTGTTGTGTTTATATTTTTTTAGTGTACATTACCATTGAAGTTATTGCATCACAATACCAGGCAGCCATTGCGAGAGCACCCAGGAGTTTACTAGCCTGGTTTCCATCTCTATTCAGCTATTACATTCCACTCATCACTCCTGTCATTTGCCAAAGAAATAGGCCTTTCGGCAATCTTCAAATATGAACATTCTATCATTAATGAGCTCGAGATCAGAGGATTTGATCCTGATTCGATAACCCTCACAGGCTATCATCCAATCACAATGTTTATGCAAATTAGACTGATCAGAAATCAACTTAATACATTTGATTGGAAAAATTAGGCATTCTGGAGCAATACATTTCATTGTAAACAAACATTGGGTGCGGAGGATTCACGTTTATTGTTTTTTGAACACCAGCCAACGTGATCACATCACACCAGAGAAGCTTTCGCCATTCAAACTTCCCCGTCAGTTCATTATAAACACTGTAGCCTATTTTATATATAGACAAAAACAAATAATATAGACAAAAACAAATAACAATTAAATATATATATTAATGATTATTTTCCCCATTAAAAACACTCTTACATATCTGCCTAGGTTGGAACTGTTGCTGTTAAAATACAATAAATCATCTTCATTCTGAACTGGAATAAACTGATTTATCACATCACACAGATGTAGACTAGAAAACACACACACACACAGTCCTAATGAGAGCATGTCTATATTCTGGGCTCTGTTTTTGACAGTGCAACACTGAGGTCATGAACAGCCTTGAAACTGTTCAATACTTGTTTTTTAAGTATGTCAAAGTTGAGAACCCTGACTCGCATAGTTATGTGGTGCCAAATTGGACCAGAACATCTACTGCTTTCTCAGTCAGGCAGGAGACCGCTTCCTGCTGTAGATGAGCAACCCAGAACTGTGTGAGTGTGTTTGCCTCAAAAAGCATCTTGCTTCAATCAGGCTATACCAGTTCAGTTCAAACGTATTATACCAGTTCAACAAAACATATTATTGTATTTTAACAGTTCCAACCTAGACTTGTTTTCAACAATCATTTCTACAGTAAGATGTACAGTAGGCCTGGTCATTTTTCATCTTCATCTGTACTGTTGCTAGGGTTGCACTATCAGTAGCTAGCTTGCTTTGGCGAATGTTAGCTATTAGCTGTGTACAAGGCCAGGGGATTGTTTGAAAGAGATACTGACATTTACTACTATGAGAGTTAGTTAGTACTCCCTTATTTCCGCTTATCATCAACTGTTATAAAATGACAACAATGCCTTGCTAGCTGACTAACTCACTGTCGAAGCACTGTTTCCTGAAGCATTCTGCCCTGTTCTGAAAGAACTCCCTGGGTTTACCATCATGCTGTGGATGTTTGGTCAGGACGTGTCGTTTTATTAATTTGTTTGTTATGAGAGACTCATTACTTCCCTGTACAAAACACATTGTGGGCGCTCCTCGTTATAAGTTTATATGAAAGAGAGAGAAACTCATCGCTGTATATGCGTTTCATGACAATTGAGCTCAGTCAGAACTTGTGGCTAGCATGAGTCCATTTCATGACAGCGGTGAGTGATGGCGAGTGGGAATAACAAGACAGTGGCTTGAATGACAGCGCTGCATTGTGTGTGTTGCGGAGCGATCTTCAAGAAAACTGCAGAAAAAAAGATCAGGGAAACCGCAAAGCAAACTAAGCAGAGACGGCTGCTAAGCAGAGACGGCTACTAAGCAGAGAGAGCGCAGATGCACTTGGTCATATCAATTCCAGTAATTAATTCAAAAATAATAAATGTACTCTGACATGTCGTGACCCACTTTGGGTAGCGACCCATACTTTAAGAAAGGCTGTATTAAAGTAACGATGGACTGTAATTTCTCTTTGCTTATTTGAGCTGTTCTTTCCATAATATGGACTTGATCTTTTACCAAATAGGGCATTCTTCTGTATACCACACCGACCTTGTCACAACACAACTGATTGGCTAAAACGCATTAAGAAGGAAAGAAATTCCACAAACTTTTAAGAAGGCACATTGAAATGTTAATTGAAATCCATTCCAGGTGACTACCTCATGAAGCTGGTTGATATAATGCTAAGTGTGTGCCAAGCTGTCATCAAGGCAAAGAGTGGCTACTTTGAAGAATCTCAAATATAAAATGATTTTGAATAGTCTAACACTTTTTTTGCTTACTACATGATTCCATGTGTTATTGTTATTTCATAGTTTTGATGTCTTCACCATTATTCTACAGTGTAGACAATAATAAAAATAAAGAAAAACCCTTGAATGAGTAGGTGTGTCCAACATTTTTAACTGTTACTATATATATATATATATATATATATATATATATATATATATATATATATATATATATATATATATATATATATATATACACACACACACACACACACACACACACACACACACACACAGGGGCAAAAAAGTATTTAGTCAGTCACCAATTGTGCAAGTTCTCCCACTTAAAAAGATGAGAGGCCTGTAATTTTCATCATAGGTACACTTCAACTATGACAGACAAAATGAGAAAAAAAATCCTGAAAATCACATTGTAGGATTTTTTATGAAAAAATTTGCAAATTATGGTGGAAAATAAGTATTTGGTCAATAACAAAAGTTTCTCAATACTTTGTTATATACCCTTTGTTGGCAATGACAGAGGTCAAACCTTTTCTGTAAGTCTTCACAAGGTTTTCACACACTGTTGCTGGTATTTTGGCCCATTCCTCCATGCAGATCTCCTCTAGAGCAGTGATGTTTTGGGGCTGTTGCTGCGCAACAGGGACTTTCAACTGCCTCCAAAGATTTTCTATGGGGTTGAGATCTGGAGACTGGCTAGGCCACTCCAGGACCTTGAAATGCTTCTTACGAAGCCACTCCTTCGTTGCCCGGTCGGTGTGTCCTTGCTGATGGAAGGAGGTTTTTCACTCAAAATCTCACGATACATGGCACCATTCATTCTTTCCTTTACACGGATAAGTCATCCTGGTCCCTTTGCAGAAAAACAGCCCCAAAGCATGATGTTTCCACCCCCATGCTTCACAGTAGGTATGGTGTTCTTTGGATGCAACTCAGCATTCTTTGTCCTTCAAACACAACGAGTTGAGTTTTTACCAAAAAGTTATATTTTGGTTTCATCTGACCATATGACATTCTCCCAATCTTCTTTTGGATCATCCAAATGCTCTCTAGCAAACTTCAGACGGGCCTGGACATGTACTGGCTTAAGCAGGGGGACACGTCTGGCACTGTAGGGTTTGAGTCCCTGGCGGCATAGTGTGTTACTGATGGTAGGCTTTGTTACTTTGGTCCCAGCTCTCTGCAGGTCATTCACTAGGTCCCCCCGTGTGGTTCTGGGATTTTTGCTCACCGTTCTTGTGATCATTTTTACCCCACGGGGTGAGATCTTGCGTGGAGCCCCAGATCGAGGGAGATTATCAGTGGTCTTGTATGTCTTCCATTTCCTAATAATTGCTCCCACAGTTGATTTCTTCAAACCAAGCTGCTTACCTATTGCAGATTCAGTCTTCCCAGCCTGGTGCAGGTCTACAATTTTGTTTCTTGTCTTCTTTGACAGCTCTTTGGTCTTGGCCATAGTGGAGTTTGGAGTGTGACTGTTTGAGGTTGTGGACAGGTGTCTTTTATACTGATAACAAGTTCAAACAGGTGCCATTAATACAGGTAACGAGTGGAGGACAGAGGAGCCTCTTAAAGAAAAAAATCGTGCTTGTTTGTAGGTGACCAAATACTTATTTTCCACCATAATTTGCAAATAAATTCATTAAAAATCCTACAATGTGATTTTCCGGATTTTTTTGTCTGGTACAAGCAACTTGTCTGTCATAGTTGAAGTGTACCTATGATGAAAATTACAGGCCTCTCATCTTTTTAAGTGGGAGAACTTGCACAATTGGTGGCTGACTAAATACTTTTTTGCACCACTGTATATACATACATATATTAGGCCTGGCTTGCAGTCGGCGTTCCAATTCATCCCAAAGGTTTTCGACGGGGTTGAGGTCAAAAACACCTGCTCTTTTAATGACAGACTGACCAGGTGAAAGCTAAGATCCCTTATTGATGTCACTTGTTAAATCCAAATCAATCACTGTAGATGAAGGGCAGAATATAGGATAAAGAAGGATATTTAAACCTTGAGGCAATTGAGAATGTGTGCCCTTCAGAGGGTGAATGGGCAGGACAAAATATTTAAGTGCCTTTGAACGGAGTATGATAGTTGGTGCCAGGTGCAACGGTATGTGTGCTGCAGCGTTTTTCACGCTCAACAGTTTGGATTTAAATAATGCAGCTCAAGCTTTATTTTTTCATCTGTCAGGAAGAATTACAACAAGTACTGCAGAGATGGCAAAATAGCCTCAGGGACTGTTCTTAACCACTGCCTTTTCATACGCTTTTCAGCACCTGTGGCCTCACCCAGGTGGGTGCTACATGTTCTGCAATGGAGGGCCAGTACCTACAGAGGAGCGGGTCCTATGGAGGAACTGACCGTCGGGGAAGCAGATGTGGTGCATTGGTGAAGCGACGTCTTTTTTTTCTCTCTCTGCTTTACCATCAACGCACCCTCTGCAGAAGTTACCAATCTTAACTCCCAGCCTTTCATCTGAAGCCAAATGGAGACATTCAACCTCCATCTCTACCATCTCAATTTAAAAGGTGCTGTTTGTTTTGCTTCCTATGCACTTTTAGATTATTTTCTGAAAAAGTTAAATAAATTATTATTATTAGATTCCAACAGAGCACAGCTGCTTACCTTCAGAGGAAACTTTTTCTTGTACTGTTCAACATGAACAAAGGAGTTGATAACCCCATGGATTACTTTCTGATTTGGGTCTTCGCCACACCGGTCACTGGAAGAGAAGAACACAAGCTCTATTAGTGATACTATTTCTGTTGAGCATTAACCTGTGCCTAGCTAGAGAATGTAAATAACAGAGTAAAAGGTGACTTGTGGTTTTAAATGACATATCAAAGCAGCCTAACAGTAACCCTGAACTGTATTAGCCTGCTATAACACAGTAATAGGTACTGTCAGAACAGAGCGAATGTTCATCCTTTACCTTCACAGAAACAAACCCAGAGATCAAGTCATTATGACAATCACAAGCCGCTAAATAGGAGCACTGGACATTTTAGACCTACAGTGCATTCAGTCCTGAGCGCTCTGGAGCAGGTTTTCATCAAGGATTTCTCTGTACTTTGCTCCATTCATCTTTTCCTTAAGCCTGACGAGTCTCCCAGTCCCTGCCGCTGAAAAACAACCCCACAGCATGATGATGCCACCACCATGCTTCACTGTAGGGATAGTGCCAGGTTTCCTCCAGGTGTGACTCTTCGCAATCAGGCTAGGTCTGAGAGTCTTTAGGCAAAGTCCAAGCAGGCTGTCATGTGCCTTTAACTAAGGAGTGGCTTCCGTCTGAACACTCTACCACAAAGGCCTGATTGGCAGGGATGGTTATCCTTCTGAAAGGTTCTCCCATCTCCACAGAGGAACTCTAGAGCTCGGGTTCTTGGTCACCTCCCTGACAAAGGCCCTTCTCCGATTGCTCCGTTTGGCCGGGCGGCCAGCTCTAGGAAGAGGCTTGGTGGTTCTAAACTTCTTCCATTTAAGAATGATGTAGGGCACTGTTTTCTTAGGGACCTTGAATGCTGCAGACATTTATTTGTACCCTTCCCCAGATCTGTGCCTCGACACAATCCTGTCTCGGAGCATTCTAAAAAAAACAGTTTTGGCTTTGTCATTATGGGGTACAGATTGATGCGGGATTTTAAAAAAAAATATATTTAGAATACGGCTGCAACTATGATTGCAAAATTCCAGAAACTTTCAATAAATTCCTTTGTTTTTCCAGATATCCTGGTTAGAGGAATCCAGATTTTCTGCTCATTCGTACCTGATTCCGGGAATCCTCCAACCAGGGATTTCGGGAAAAGCAGGGAATTAATTGAAAGTTCCCGGAATTTTGCAAACCTAGCTGCAAACGTAACAAAATGTGGAAAAATTCAAGGGCTCTGCATACTTATCGAATGCATTGTACTTCAAGCATTTCTCCTTCCAGCCTAGCCCAGCTGAATCCTACTGTACATAAACCATGAACCATGAATATAAACCATGAACCAACTTTTTGATTTCGTTCAGCAGCATCCGGATCAGGACAGCTTGCAGTGGCTCGATCATCAGCTTCCTCCACATGTCAAGTGCTAGCTGAAATGACAAAGTGGGGAGAATTGTATGAGCACATTGTCATGACTCTCCTGTGAGGATCCAAAGGATCAGGTTACAGTGTATCAGCTCTACAGAACTATCTCTCTCCCGCAGAGAGAGGAGGGATGGATGTGGGGATTTTATGACACCTCACACCCATCCAATTGTAAGGCAGCAGATGATTTATTTCTTCTCTAGCACGGACGATTGGAATTTCTTTGTGTGCCTTATGAAGAATTTACAGCCCAAAACTAGAACATTAAACCATGGACACGGGGACACTATATTTCATCCTCCAAATGCTGGTAATAATGAGAGGTGGAATATGGAAAACGTATATATCTATTTTGTGATGTCATTAAAAGTTAAATGAAAATGTTATGGCAAACACTAAGTTGAAGCGTTTTCATAATGTGTATATGATGTTTACATTCTTTAAGTTGTGTAGAAAATATCCAGATTAAAGAGAATGTTTTTGTGATGATTAGACAGTGATTGAAGATGTCTATCAATATCATAGTATATTGTGATACTTTGTCTCGTAACTACAGTGGTTGCTCCTTTAAAAGATGTGTCACCTTCTGGGTTTCTGTTAGTATGGAACGGACAATATGACGCTGTACAACGTGACGTCGGCAGTACAGTACTGGGCTATTTAGCTAAAAAAATCCCTGTGTTGTGCGGGCAGAGCACACGGGAGACCGGGGTTCAATTCCCCGACGGTGAGGAAGGAGTAGGCGGTCCTTGTAAATAAACATTTGTTCTTAACTGACTTGCCTAGTTAAATTCAATCTGGAGTGCCTGGATCATAAATTTAGAGCATTTGTAAATTCAGACCGCACACTGGACGCTCGGGCCAAGGAGTAGGGTTGATTTGAGCTTTCTGGCCTTACAACGGCAGTCAAGCACCTAAGCTAACGTTGGGTAGCTTGCTAGCTACTTCCAGACACAAATGAGACCACTCTGATCATTTTACTAGCCCTAGCAGAGCTGGTTAGGCAGTTTTAGTGTTAACCTGAGAGTTGGTGACTAACTGTGCTGCTGGAAACAATTTTTGTCTTTTTGTGGAGAGCAAAACTTTTTTATTTTCAATCAAAAATAATTGTTTTGAAAGCAACTTTTTTACTTTTAATAAAAAAAGATTTTCTGATTTAATTTTGCTATCAACCACCTTCCATTTTGGCCATTTTTTGAGTGTCAGTTTGGCTACAACCAATACTGTTCAACCTTACTTTCCAACACAAAGGAAGTCATAGCGGACACCTACGAAGGACTGTGTGATGATGGCATCTCAGGTAAGCAGCACTGGGCGTTCTTCTTGTCACGCCCTGGCCTTAGTTATCTTTGTTTTCTTTATTATTTTGGTTAGGTCAGGTTGTGACATGGGGGATTTATGTATTTTGTCTTGTCTAGGGGTTTTTGAAGATTTATGGGGTTGTTCTAGGTGTTTATGTAAGTCTATGGTTGCCTGGATTGGTTCTCAATCAGAGGCAGGTGTTTATCGTTGTCTCTGATTGGGAACCATATTTAGGCAGCCATATTCTTTGGGTATTTTGTGGGTGATTGTTTCCTGTGTCTGTGCCACACGGGACTGTTTCGTTGCCAGTTCACTTTGTTATTTTGTATACGTGTTCATGTTCAGTTTTTCACATTTAAAACCATGGACACATACCACGCTGCATATTGGTCCGATCCTTGTTTCACCTCTTCAGAGGAAGAGGAGGAAATCTGCCGAGACACTGTCCAACTTCTACATAGCTAGTAGTTAGCACCTACGATTCAGTGTCGGTCATTTGCTTCATAGTCGATATATAATCATATTTCATGACAGTGTAACGGTTAGCTTTTTTTACAGAAGGATGAAAGAACACAATATGTCTGTCAGGGAATGCTATTCTGATATGTCAGATGAAGAGTTAGACCAGAAAGTCAGGGACATTAACTTCTTTGGGGTAGGGGGCAGTATTGGGAATTTTGGATGGAAAATGTGCCCAAATTAAGCTGCTTGCTACTCAGCCGTAAAAGCAAGAATATGCATATAATTAGTAGATTTGGATAGAAAACACTCTGAATGATGTCTGTGAGTATAACAGAACTCATATGGCAGGCAGAAACCTGAGAAAGAAATCCAACCAAGAAGTGGGAAATCTGAGGTTTGTAGTTTTTCAACTCAGCCCCTATTGAAGATACAGTGGGATATTAGTTATGTTTATCTTCCTAAGGCTTCCACTAGATGTCAACAGTATTTAGAAACTGTTTTGAGGATTCTACTCTAAAGGAGGGGCTCATAAGAGCTCTTTGAGTGAGTGGTCTGGCGCGCTCACGTGAAAGGTAGCTACGTTCCACTTCATTTGTACAGACAAAGGAATTGTCCTGTTGGAACATTATTGAAGATATATGTTAAAAACACCCTAAAGATGGATTCTAAACATTGTTTGACAAGTTGCTACGGACTGTAACAGAACTTTTTTAAACTTTTCGTCTGAAACTAGTGAACGCGCTTGGTGAGTTTAGATTGTGTACTGAACGCGCCAACAAAAGGAGCTATTTTGACATAAATGATGGACATTATCGAACAGAACAAGCATTTATTGTGGACCAGGGATTCATGGGAGTGCATTCTGATGAAGACAACACTATCTATATTTTTTGTAGATGTCTATTTACCACCACAAACTGATACTTGCACTACGACCGCACTCAACGAGCTGAATAAGGCCATAAGCAAATAAGAAGTGGACGGGGACTTTAATGCAGTTAAACTTACATCTCTACCAGCATGTTACATGTGCAAAATGCCTCCAGCTGTCCATCACTACTGTAAATAAAAACACAGCATCTTGTTTACATTCTTTATTGGAACCACAATGTCACAAATAAGTTGTATCTACCTTTCCAATTACTTTTAGAGTTTGGGATTTACAAATGTGCGCTTTTCATGTCATTTTTAGTAAGTAATATGCTCCAGTCCAGTTACAGCTTGTTCTGATCAAGTAGAAACAAAAAAATAAGTGTATTTTGGGGGATAAGTGTATTTTTGGGGTGTGTGTGTGTGCAGGACAGAGGAATAGCAATTCTTACACTTTTGTTCAGGAGGAATGGAAAATTGCATGTCAATTCATAAACCATGTGCCATCGCAAAATCTCTTACAAACTATTTTGCAATCTATATGGCTCTTCGCCAATAATTACATTTAGAGGATTGGAGGATTCTAAATTGTTTGTTTAAAAAAAAGAACGATATTTTGCAGATGATTACGTTTTCAAGGACATCCCGGCTGGCCAATTCCTCCCCTAACCAGGACGACACTGGGCCAATTGTGCGTCGCCTCATGGGTCTCCTGGTCGCAGCCAGCACGGGTATTGAACCAGCATCTGTAGCAACAATGCAGTGTCTTAGACTGCTGCGCCAATCGGGAGGCCCCATCCAAAGTTTTTAACGCGGCTCAATTGATTTGCACAAAGTGTCAAAATAAAGAGAGGTGCTGGCAAGAGTCTATTGTTCTGCTAATAGCCCATAATGTTTTGACATGCGCAAGAGATGGTGGTAATCCAGTTCAGGATAACCAAAACATTTCTTTATTAAAGACGATCAGAAGGAATGTTGGTACTTATTTATTTAGAGGCTATATGACTGCACCATCAACATGATTATTTAGCAGACATCACTTGCTTATATTCAGTCAACACATATATTTTAAGAATATCATGGAATATAATTGAACATTTTAATTTATCTTAGTAAGTAATACTGATGAGTAGTAACAAAAAAAAGTGCCTTTTTCCAGGTGTGCACATGCAGTACAGAGGAATAGCAATTCTTACACTATTGTCATAAATTCAATCACCTTCTTCATACTCATCATTCAGTTAATTGAAATTCAATTTTGAAGTCGTGCATAATTATCAGTTTCTATTTGGTTTATGTAGCCCATTCATTGTCAGGTAGAGACACCGTAGCGCCTTGGGACCCAAAAGCATGATCAGTGCTCTAACTCCCCCTTGCGCTGGTCTGGAGCAATGAAGCAGTGAAGCAGGGTACCGTACTAAACCACAAATTACCTCTAAATCCCACAGCATAATCTCAAAACTTTTAGTTGAGCAACCACTGTACACTGTTCTCTCTGCTAGTGCACGGCAAGCGGTACCAGAGCACCAAGTCTAGGTCCAAAAGGCTTCTTAACAGCTTCTAGCCCCAAGCCATAAGACTCCTGAACAGCTGATAAAATTGCATTGTCCCACTACTGCTACTCTGTTTATTATCCATGCATAGTCACTTTACATCTACCTACACGCACATATTACCTCAATTACCTCCACTAACCGGTGCCCCCGCACATTGACTCTGTACCGGTACCCCCTATATATAGGCTCGCTACTGTCATTTTAATGTTGGGCTTTAATATATTTTTTACATTTATATATTTTTTACTTGAGTTTATTTGAGTAAATACTTTAACACTTATATTTCTTAAAATTGCATTGTTGGTTAAGGGCTGTTGTATTCGGCGCATGTGACAAATACAATTTGATTTGAAACTGATATATTGTGACATTTGTGCTGGATAACTGAGATTGTAAGTAATGAGATATGATTGGAGACTTACCTCTCCTATCTCCATAAGTGGTTCGTTCATGTCAACCCCTCCATAGCCATACTGCAAGTCTGCCTCTGTCAGTTTGTTCTTCTTGATGAACTGTGTGTTGAGGTACCTATATTAGAGAGAAGGGAGAGAAAGAGCATTACACAACATAATATTAAAATAACAACAGGTCTGTTATTAATCTAGAGTTGTCCCAAAGTATTGGTAAGACTAGCTAGCTATGGGCAACCCATAACACAATACAGATTCACTAGTGTGTGAATGGCCAAGATCCCAGGGCCAATCAGACCACAGAGAGAGAACGCAGACAGATACAGTCAGGCAGACAGACACGCTAGCTCTGAAGGCTGTCATCAGACTGATCTGACCCGGGCTCTATCTACATTCTACATGACAAGTTGTTTTCACAGCTGTGCTGTCTATTTGGCATTAGCAGGACAGACAGTGATGAGAAGAGATATGAACTCAAGTTCATATATACAAAATCCTGGGACGACAACATGCTAAATGACTCTTAAAAAATGGTTGAAAGGAGCTTCTTGTAAGAAATGCTGATATCCAAAGCTGTCACTGTGGTGTGAGTTAATTTCCCAAAACATCTGCCAATGTGACATATGAAATATCTGTAAATATCTAAAAGCGGCAGTGTTCTTTACACATGGTGGCAATCTCAGACTATATCAGAAATTAGAATTGGCTGAGGGATAAGCGCCAGCTACCCAATAGCAGTACATTTGGATCGGTTTGGGGTCCCGCGGACCGATCCCCTCATATATTAAACATTTGAACCGGGACCGATGCGTATCGGTGAATCGTTACATCCCTCTAAAACACCTCAACTTTTGACTACTGATGCATCCTCCAGTGTCGAACTGCATGTAACTGTGTTGACAGTCATTGATCTACAAGTCATTTTGTCTCTTCAAACTGCCCGCTGTGCCCAGCTTCACGAGTTAGGCAGCTTGTTCCTGATCTTGCACATCTGTGCGGCACATTCAGCATTCAAATGCTAAAATGGCTTGCGTGATATTACACTGTATTAGTTGAGTGGCAACCTAAGTAATTTGCATATATGCGCTATTGAAAATGTTGTTTTACTGGAACAAAAGTAAGCTATTGGAGACAACTCTCCTCTGGCTATACTTGCTCAAAGGGGCTTGCAATAGATTTTAATTTGTTTGTTCTGGTTCACCATCAGCAATAGTTTTGGTAGTTTTGCTTTAAACAATCAGTGTATTTGGTCTTTTTTTTATATATATAGGGTAAAGTTGATAATTTCATATGGAGGACAGCAATAACTTTTGTGAGGCGCACTGCATGGCCAAAACAAGAGGAAAAGAAAAGACACTCAGGAAAAACTTAAAACCATTTGATTTTGAGATGGGGGTAAAATCCAAAATTGTGCTATGTATTCATTGGTTATGTCATAGTTAGATTGTAAATTATAAATATTGAAACAATACTAGCTCAAATACAATCTGCAAAAATGACAAGTGGGTGATAGTGATTTCAGAACCAAAGTGGGGGGACAATACAATAAACAAAGGCTAGTTTGCCCCCCATCGCCCCAATCTGATAGTCGTGTGGTAGATGCCTCTCTCTTATGGCTAAGCTCAGGTGCCGACAAAGTGCGCGCACGGACGCACACACAAGTCAGCTCAGACAGATCCAGCTCGGAGAGGCCCAGCTCATGAGCTATATCAGCAGCAGACTTTTAGTTAGAATGGAAAATTCATGTTTATGCAAAAAAAATTTTAGCGCATCAAATCTCTCTCTAATCAAACCAAATTAATTCAAACTAAAACGTATCGTTCCTGTATCATATCGAAGAACATATACGTATCGAATCACCGAGACAGAAAAAGATGCACATCCCTAACATTACCTGTACAAGCAATCCATGTAATCTGCTCCCTTGCTGTACTCCTCCCAGTATCTGTGGTACATCACTAAAACCTTCTCCTCAGACTCCAGAACTTTCTGAAATTACAGATTAGAGAACCAATATCAGTTTATTACCTTGGCACTTCAATGACAAGCAGACAACAAATACAACTATTAGGCTACCGAAGCTGAGCAATGGAAATTAGTCAATTGTGTGAAAATGGCATTATGAACTAACATTCAGTAGATAACAGATCTAATATATTTTCCCCAAATGATGAAACGTATTTACCTTGTACAACTGTCTGACATGGTTCTCCAAGAATACCTTGGTCTCTGTGTACAATCTTTCACCCAAAGGCTCTGGGTATGCAACACACAAGGCATAGATGTCACTGATTTTAGAGTAAAGGAGTCCAACACATTCATCTGTAACACTGAGGAAAAAAATCATGCAGACAATTTATTTTCTACTGGAAAATCATTAAGTGAACTTGAGAATTTCCTAAAGTTAAACCTTAAAGGGATACTTTGGGATATGTACTTCCACAGAGTCAGATTAACTTGTGGATACCATGTTTAGGTCTCTGTGTCCAGTATGAAGGAACTTGGAGGACATTTTGCAAGCCGATGCTAACTAATGTTAGTGCAATGGCTGGAAGTCTATGGGTATGTGCTAGCAGATACCCATAGACCTCCGGCCATTGCGCTAATACTAGTTAGCATTGGTTTGCAAAACTACCTCTAACATTCTTTATACAGGACACCAACCACGTTTCCAACCACAATTTAATGCAAGTAACCATATCACCAACCTTATCGTATAAAAAAAGTAACGACAGCTGTGATGGAAACAGGAAGTTTTGGTGTAATTTGTTCATCCGACATGGTGTGATCTTTTTGTGACGGGAAATTAATTATGCAGGAAATGGCAGTGGAAACGCCTTTATGCACAAATATTGATATAATAACCACCATATTAAAGCAAATTTGGAGTCTTGCGATGATATGGTTTGTGGTCCTCCTCCTACAACTCTGGAAACCATGCAGTTTATTAGGCTACGAATTAAATAAATTATGGTGAACTTCACAGGGTAGTGAAAGTGCACGGTGATCTTGCTCCTTCTATCCAATAAATACAGAGGGTCTCATTCTGGTGACATGATTGATTATTGACTGCAGTTTGACAAATACTCTCGCTCTTATCCATAATAATCTAATGTAGACTAGAGACCCCGAACAGCCTACCGGCACTGTATCTGTGAGCTGTTGGTTAGAGTGCAGGTGCCAAGACCAGAGTAGGTACATTTGCTATTTAAGGCAAATGTTTGTGACAAAACTATCGGCTGAGTTTAAAATGTGATGGAAACACATTGAACTTTAGATTTTTATTTGGTATATGAAAACGTAACCGAACAATACATTTTTGTGTGCACTACATCATCATGCAATGATTTTTGTCCGCAACAAGTCCATTTGGTGGAAACATACCACTGGTGGGAAAATGCACATATTTTATTTATGGGGATTCTAGAACATTCACATTAAAAATCTGTCAGCAATTGGATGGAAACCTAGTTAAAGACATAAAAATGGTATCCACAAGTTCATCTGACTCTGGGGAAGATGAAGTAGATAAATGGCCTCATTGCCCAAAACCTGAAGTATCCCTTTAATGGCTTGACTATGTAAGCACAGATCCGTGGCATTTTAGCCTACTAAATCAATGGCAAACTAAACCACAAAACACAGAAAGTTCAGAAACTCATAAAAACTATTTTTCTAAAGAGCTGAAACAAGGTAGGATACGAAAATCTGTCGTTCCATGTGGCCCTCTCCACATAATCAAGCATCACCACAGCCTTGATTGTCGTCAGTAGCTTGTTCCATGTTTCATCAAAGTCCACCACCCGCGGCTTCAAGGACATCGTACGGCTTCTTCTTCAGGCTGATGTAAAGAGGTAAAAACAGCATGGTTATTGGTGTAATTGGACAGTACTGGAATATTGGAGCAAAGTGCTTAGAATTATAAATGCAAATTATTCATGTATGGATGTTGAATCAAGTAACTGTTAATACACTATGCCAAATGTAATCAATCCAACTACAATTAGGAAAGATCTTTCCTCTTCAGGTTTGATAAACTGTTACATAATGTCTCAATAATTAAACAATACTTGGGCATACAGATTATTTAAAAGACAGATTATTAAAACAAATCATCATAATTTACTGATCTGCCTGTAGCATAACTCTAACTCTGATTATAAATTCGCAATTACAATCTCAAACACGATGTTGTGATAACAAGGTTATAACTTATTCATTTGTCAATTGACAGTTTCAGATGGGTTCATAACCTAACTAAAAGACATCTCAAAATGTAAAAATGTGCAGGGGATGATAAATACTACTGTATCTGCTACTCAATATAGTGAAAGCACAAGTTATCACGATCATGTGAGATTGAACGTTACCCCTAAATACAATTACACCTCAACATACAAACAATCCTGTTAATAGCTAGCTAGAAGGTTATAAAATGGAATGTTCCACCCTTGTTCACGGGCGGTTGCTAGCAACCTAACGTAGCTTAAGTTAGTTGACAGTGTAAACAATCCAATCGCAAAAATATTAGTCATGCTACGCAAATCAAATATAGGTGGTTAGCGATTTGCTAACAATATGCAGTCATTCGTTGCATTAACGTTAAGTTGAACTGTCACAGGTAACAGGGTGAGTCTAATGCCAACGTTAGATATCCTGCAAGATTTATACAAGAAGGCCTGGCTAGCTGTCTAGCTACTGTAGCTAGTTAGCAGCTATCAATTTCATTCGTCATTCAAACAAGCAAGCTAAAGTTAGATAGCTTGTCAGTTTTGGAGAATATTGCAGCATGCTGCAAACATATTTACCTTACTCACTGAAGTCACGAACAGTCATATTTTTCTCGAACAATGTTACACATTTACTAACTAACCATGCTAGGATGAGGAAGAAGCAACAACATAGCTAGGTAATAGTAGTAGCTAGCTTTGAGATCCAGTTAGCTAGAGCTAGGCACTTAATTCTAGCTAGTAGCGACCGATTTGGGATAGCTAGGTAAACACGTTTACAACGTCAAATGGAGATTTTCTGTATATACATACCTCTAATAAATATATATACGTGTTATTAAAAAGTCAAGTTTCTCCGCTGTCACAAGCTTGATCTCTCACTTACAGCACTTCCATTTCCATACCTTATGGAATATACCATTGTATCAGCTGTAGGTGTACTGTAATGGAGTCGTTAAGGATGTAGTAGTCATGAGCATTCAGTATACTCATATTCGACAAATTAAATTTGGACCGTGCACAATTAAAATATTAATAACCAACAAAAGTCACAATTACAGACGGCGTCGATTCAAAGACTTATCAGAACAACATTGTAAAGTAAGACCCCTATTTTGTAATGGTGTCGGCGAAAACTACGGGTACCCGTTTGGGAGCTGTGGTAGAGCAAAGAGTCCTTTATGAAAACTAGAACGTAAACGTTTCCTTCATCCATATAAATACAAACTGATGTATAAATACTAAGAGATATGCAGTATTATTCGTGTGATTGGAACGGTTAAGAAACAGTGTACTTAAAAAGTAGTGTATCATTCAAGTGGACTTGATTATTGACTGTTACACTGTCAATTTATTACAGTGCTATTAATATTACAGTACCAGTCAAAAGTTTGGACACCTAGTCATTTAAAGGTTTTTCTTTTTATTTACTATTTTCGAAATTGTAGAATAATAGTGAAGACACCAAATCGATGAAATAGCACATATGGAATCATGTAGTAAGCCATTTGAATGCACAGAGATACCGTGACAAGATCCTGAGGCCCATTGTAGTGCCGTTAATCCTCCGCCATCACCTCATGTTTCACCATGATAATGCACAGCCCCATGTCACAAGAATCTGTACACAATTCCTGGAAGCAGAAAACATACCAGTTCTTCCATGGCCTGCATACCCACCAGACATGTCACCCATTGAGCATGGTTGAGATGCTCTGGATTTATGTGTACGACAGCCCGCCAATATCCAGCAACATTGCAGAGCTATTGAAGAGGAGTGGGACAACATTCCACAGGCCACAATCAGGCAAAGGAGATGTGTCGTACTGCATGAGGCAGTCACACCAAATACTGACTGTTTTTTTATGCGCTTAAATACTGTGATATGCAACCTGGAATAAAAATGTAAGAGGACCAGTGCTATATACAGTGGGGAGAACAAGTATTTGATACGCTGACGATTCTGCAGGTTTTCCTACTTACAAAGCATGTAGAGGTCTGTAATTTTTATCATAGGTACACTTCAACTGTGAAAGACGGAATCTAAAACAAAAATCCAGAAAATCACATTGCATGATTTTTAAGTAATTAATTTGCATTTTATTGCATGACAAAAGTATTTGATACATCAGAAAAGCAGAACTTAATATTTGGTACAGAAACCTTTGTTTGCAATTACAGATATCATACGTTTCCTGTAATTCTTGACCAGGTTTGCACACACTGCAGCAGGGATTTTGGCCCACTCCTCCATACAGACCTTCTCCAGATCCTTCAGGTTTCGGGGCTGTCGCTGGGCAATACGGACTTTCAGCTCCCTCCAAAGATTTTCTATTGGGTTCAGGTCTGGAGACCAGTACCTTGAGATGCTTCTTACGGAGCCACTCCTTAGTTGCCTTGTCTGTGTGTTTCGGGTCGATGTCATGCTGGAAGACCCAGCCAAGACCCATCTTCAATGTTCTTACTGAAGGAAGGAGGTTGTTGACCAAGATCTCACAATACATGGCCCCATCCATCCTCCCCTCAATGCGGTGCAGTCGTCCTGTCCCCTTTGCAGAAAAGCATCCCCAAATAATGATGTTTCCACCTCCATGCTTCACAGTTGGGATGGTGTTCTTGGGGTTGTACTCATCCTTCTTCTTCCTCCAAACACGGCGAGTGGAGTTTAGACCAAAAAGCTCTATTTTTGCCTGATCAGACCACATGACCTTCTCCCATTCCTCCTCTGGATCATCCAGATGGTCATTGACAAACTTCAGATGGGCCTGGACATGCACTGTCTTGAGCAGGGGGACCTTGCGTGCGCTGCAGGATTTTAATCCATGACGGCGTAGTGTGTTACTAATGGTTTTCTTTCAGACTGTGGTCCCAGCTCTCTTCAGGTCATTGACTAGGTCCTGCCATGTAGTTCTGGGCTGATCCCTCACCTTCCTCATGATCATTGATGCCCCACGAGGTGAGATCTTTCATGGAGCCCCAGAACGAGGGTGATTGACCGTCATCTTGAACTTCTTCCATTTTCTAATAATTGCACCAACAGTTGTTACCTTCTCACCAAGCTGCTTGCCTATTGTCCTGTAGCGCATCCCAGCCTTGTGCAGGTGTACAATTTAATCCCTGATGTCCTTACACAGCTCTCTGGTCTTGGCCATTGTGGAGAGGTTGGAGTCTGTTTGATTGAGTGTGTGGACAGGTGTCTTTTATACAGGTAACAAGTTCAAACAGGTGCAGTTAATACAGGTAATGAGTGGAGGACAGGAGGACTTCTTAAAGAAAAACTAACTGGTCTGTGAGAGCCGGAATTCTTACTGGTTGGTAGGTGAAATACTTATGTCGTGCAATAAAATGCAAATGAATTACTTAAAAATCATGCAATGTGATTTTCTGGATTTTTGTTTTAGATTCCGTCTCTCACAGTTGAAGTGTACCTATGATAAAAATTACAGACCTCTACATGCTTTGTAAGTAGGAAAACCTGCAAAATCGTCAGTGTATCAAATACTTGTTCTCCCCACTGTAGGGAAATGCACATCTCACATCTGTGCCTTTTGCAAGCTACATTTGGCTACATTGTATTTTTTTTCCTCTTCAAAGCATACTGGTGAGCAACAATACAATTTCACTTCTCCAAGACAACCATGAACTCTTCAAGTTCAGTTCTAAGCCCCAGAGATATTTGAAGGATGATTGAATTTACATTTAACTAGGCAAGTCAGTTAAGAACAAATTCTTATTTTACAATGACGGCCTACCGGGGAACAGTGGGTAAACTGCCTTGTTCAGGGGTAGAACGACAGATTTTTACCTTGTCAGCTCGGGGATTTGATCCAGCAACCTTTCCAACGATCTAACCACTAGGTTACCTGCCGCCCCACAATAGCCTATGCAATGGTGTTGGCGACTAGGTTTCGCACATCCAGCCAGTTTGTTCCTGAGCTTGTAGCTAGCTAGCTGGCAGGCTAAACAGAATTAGCCTATTATCAAATAGCCTATAGCTGCACAATTCAGAGTCGTACACGATGTAGACTACACAACACATTTAACACATGGTTAGCGGGATAATTAATTAATTTACAATGTAATAATTTTGATCTGATTACAGTGGTAAAATTACCAATGTCTATGTTAATAGACCTACCTACTCCAAAATATATTAATCGTACCGTAATGCCAAACCAGTGTGTCTTGTTTGCAACGAAACTGTCTCTGTTTGCAAATAATTCCATCTGAGATGTCATTATGAATCTAAGCATGGCACTTTCAGATGTAGATTTTACATTTTAGACATGAGGCCCAAGTCTGACGCAAAAAGGAGATAGGCCTATTTAAGCAGTGCACGGTGGCAGTGTTGGAGGAAATAGATTTTAAGCATTGGCGATTTCAGCATGTAAATCTTGGTGGGGCAAAAAATAAAACATGTGGAATGCATGCCAGCAAAGCAACTACACAACACTAAACAATACATTCACTGTACTATAACAGTGACAAACGGTGCCACAAACTGTTAGGGCCTACATAAAGCTGTCCCAACAGCGGAGTCCCAACAGCAGTCCCAATACCGCTGCTACACCTGGCTTTCAGCGGAGCCTTGTCTGGCAGAGAAACAATTCATTCAGCCTAATTTACTGCCTTATAAAAAAAACATAGCTGTTATGGCTGACTTGCTTAAACAAACGTGGTTTCTACTGACAATTGAGATGTACAAACTATGGCATAAGGGGATGTCAAGCAGATAAGAGGCAATCCGTAATTTTGATTAAAGACATTAATGAGCGAGCGACGACGGACGTAGTCAATGTAACTATTTGTTCAGCACTTTTGAAATGTACAGTGACAGACCATGGGCCGTTCTTACAGTTTACTACTATCAGTAGCGCTGTCAAAGCTATACACAAAAAGTTTGCAAACAAGCACAAACGGCCACGAACGATCCGTTTACAGTACCCCAATGGTGAAAATAGACCACATTGTTAGGGTGTGGCACATGGGCTACTAACAGTTTACTACACAACATACACTTAGTATTACTTTCTTATTTACAGTATACATAGCTCTCTGGCATCCTACATAATTCATGCAGCAGCATAAGACATTTTTGGATTCACCTTGTTGTGATGTGCTTGAACAGGAAAGTTGCGCAGTGGTCTTTGTGGGCAAATTTTGTCATAAAAAATTCTGAGTTGAATGACTGTTCAAAATGTATTATTGCTTGCAGTTAGCCACTGTCACCGATTCCTTGCAAACCACTCATTGTTGAATTTGCAATCTCCAAATTGTTGTGCAATGTTTATATCCAATGGCCGATGAGCACCGATACATTTTATCGATATTTTCTCTTCATTTTACCTTTATTTAACCAGGCAAGTCAGTTAAGAACAAATTCTTATTTTCACCAGGGTCAGCATATCTAGGCTCCAAGTTAACTCTGATAGCAGTCTTGACTTCCCTTACTGCGGGTTCATCTTCATCAGATGTCACCATTGATTTCAGGACCATTGTTTTCATAGGCAGGACCATGGAAACTGATGGAATGCTCTCAGTGCATATCAGTGTTGTGACTGTTTTGGGAGTTTTGCACACTTGATAACTTCCTCTGCTAGTCTCATGTAATTTTCAGACAAAGTCACGATATCTTTGACATTCTTCCTCACAGCTTGATCTCAGTGTAGAATACACCACAACTTTCAGCTCAAGGTATCTCTCTCTCTCTCTCTCTCTCTCTCTCTCTCTCTCTCTGCCAATAAAGGGCTTTATTGGCATGGGAAACGTTTGTTAACATTGCCAAAGCAAGTGAGGTAGATAATATCCAAAAGTGAAATAAACAATCAAAATGAACAGTAAACATTACACATACAGACATTTCAAAACAATAAAGACATTACAAATGTTATATATATATATATATATATATATATATATATATATATATACAGTGTTGTAACAATGTACAAATGGTTAAAGTACACAAGGGAAAATAAATAAGCTTAAATATGGGTTGTATTTACAATGGTGTTTGTTCTTCACTGGTTGCCCTTTTCTTGTGGCAACAGGTCACAAATCTTGCTGCTGTGATGGCACACTGTGGAATTTCACCCAGTAGATATGGGAGTTTATCAAAATTGGATTTGTTTTCGAAATCCTTGTGGATCTGTGTAATCTGAGGGAAATATGTCTCTCTAATATGGTCATACATTGGGCAGGAGGTTAGGAAGTGCAGCTCAGTTTCCACCTCATTTTGTGTGCAGTGTGCACATAGGCAGACCTGGCTTTCAAGAGAAGACAGACTATGGCGGCCTTTCTCAATAGCAAGGCTATGCTCACTGAGTCTGTACATAGGTGATGGCTTTTTCTGTAGGTGATGGCTTTGTTATGGAAGGTTTGGTGATCGCTTCCTTTTAGGTGGTTGTAGAATTTAATGGCTCTTTCTGGATTTGGATAATTAGTGGGTATCGGCCTTATTCTGCTCTGCATGCATTATTTGGTGTTCTACGTTGTACACGGAGGATCTTTTTGCAGAATTCTGCATGCAGAGTCTCAATTTGGTGTTTGTCCCATTTTGTGAAGTCTTGGTTGATGAGTGGACTCCAGACCTCACAACCATAAAGTGTAATGGGCTCTATGACTGATTCAAGTATTGTTAGCCAGATCCTAATTGGTATGTTGAATTTTATGTTCCTTTTGATGCCATAGAATGCCCTTCTTGCCTTGTCTCTCAGATCGTTCACAGCTTTGTGGAAGTTATCTGTGGCGCTGAAGTTTAGGCCAAGGTATGTATAGTTTTTTGTGTGCTCTATGGCAATGGTGTCTAGATGGAATTTGTATTCGTGGTCCTGGCGACTGGCCCTTTTGTGGAACACCATTACTTTGGTCTTACTGAGATTTACTGTCAGGGCCCAGGTCAGGCAGTATCTGTGCAGAATATCTAGGTGCTGCTGGTTGGTGACAGAAGCACCAGATCATCAGCAAACAGTAGACATTTGACTTCAGATTCTAGTAGGGTGTGGCCGGGTGCTGCAGACTTTTCTAGTGCCTGTGCCAATTCGTTGATATATATGTTGAAGAGGGTGGAGCTTAAGCTGCATCCCTGTCTCACCGGACGGCCCGTTGGGAAGAAATGTGTGTGTTTTTTTGCCAACTTTAACCGCATACTTGTTGTTTGTGTACATGGATTTTATAATGTCGTATGTTTTACCCCCAACACCACTTTCCATCAATTTGTATAGCAGACTCTCATGCCAAATTGAGTCAAAAATTGCCAAAGGCTTTTTTGAAATCAACAAAGCATGAGAAGACTTTGCCTTTGTTTTGGTTTGTTTGGTTGTTAATTAGGGTGTGCAGGGTGAATACATGGTCTGTTGTATGGTCATTTGGTAAAAAGCCAATTTGACATTTGCTCAGTACATTGTTTTCATTGTGGAAATGTACGAGTTTCCTGTTAATGATAACGCAGAGGATTTTCCCAAGGTTACTGTTGACGTATATCCCACGGTAGTTATTGGGGTCAAATTTGTCTCCACTTTCGTGGATTGGGGTGATCAGTCCTTGGTTCCAAATATTGGAGAAGATGCCCGAGCTAAGGATGATGGTAAAGAGTTTTAGTATAGCCAATTGGAATTTGTTGTATGTATATTTGATCATTTCATTAGGGATACCATCAACACCACATGCCTTTTTGGGTTGGAGGGTTTTTATTTTGTCCTGTAGCTCATTCAAGGTAATTGGAGAATTCAGTGGGTTCTGGTAGTCTTTAATAGTTTATTCTAAGATTTGTATTTGATCAAGTATATGTTTTTGCTCTTTATTCTTTGTTATAGAGCCAAAAAAATTGGAGAAGTGGTTTACCCATTGTAGTATCTGGGATCTACATCTGTTTATATTAGTTACTGTGCTGTTACTAAGTAGTAATGCATTACGGCAGTGTTACGTTACTACACCTAATAGGAAATGCACATGCGCACTGGAATGCCGCGAACTGTAGAGCACGAGAGGTTTTGACTAAACGAAAACCTAACTGTACTCCCGTCTCCTGCCTGGTCATTTCTCCACAACACAAATATTACAGTGGCGACGAGGATGGGATAACTACATAAACGGACATTGCTTGAAGGGAAGAATGTTGCGTGAGTAATGAAACTCAAAATAATTATGTAATTCGTCAGTTATTTTTTATTTTCTTTCGCCAGTAGAGAAGGCTAAGCACTGCTAGCACTGCTAGTACAGTATTCAGGAGCTGCCAAGTAGCAAGACTATTGGAGTCCAGAATAGCGACACTGCCCTCTGGTGGTTAAATAAAATAAACTGTCATTGAACCCATTGAAATTAGGCGATCTCAGTGGAGAAATATTGTCAAGGGGGAAAAAAGGAAGAAGGGACGTAACACGGTGTATACGTTAATACAAATGAGTGCAGTGAATGAAGTAATTGCAGAAACTTCTGAAGTGAAGAAGTAGATGAATATTCAGAAAATTAAGGAATATAAGGAAACTGAACAATTAACTGTGAAAATGGCAACCATTGGTCGAGCACCAGAGTTTGAGGCTACAAAAGAGGATTTTGATTCCTATTTGGAGCGTTTTGAGCGTTGGCTGGCTGCAAATGAAATCAAAGATGGAAAGAAAGCAGACGTATTTCTCAGTGTTTTGGGTCCAACTGAGTATGGATCGCTGAAAGGTCTCATTGAACCAATGAAAGCAGTGGAGTTGAACTATGCAGAACTGACTGAAACTCTTTCAAGGTATTTCAAGCCTAAGCCAATTCTCATTGCAGAACGTTTCAGATTTTACCAACGTCACCAGAGTCAAGGGGAAACCGTGGCTGACTACATCCTTGCTTTGAAAAGGCTGGCAAGTACATGTGAGTTTGCACGATTTCTTGATGATGCTCTCCGAGACAAGTTTGTATGTGGTCTCACAGGTGAAGCATATCACAGAAGGCTCCTGTCAGAGAAGGACCTGACCTTTAAGAAAGCCTGTGATATAGCACTTGGACTCGAGCTTGCCCACAGGGATACTATTGAGCTATCGGGACATGCAGAACATCAGAAAGGTGTTCACAAGGTCAGTGATGCACGTGGTGAAAAAAGCTCACAAAAGTCACACTTTTTTCAGTCCCGTCCTCAAGGTTACACAAGAACAAAGCAGCCCACATCTCAAAGGTCTAAGCCAAGTTGCTACAGATGTGGGGGAGATAATCATCAGAACAGTGAATGTCGATTCCAAAAGGAAAAGTGCCACAATTGTGGAAAGGTTGGACATTTACAGAGAGTGTGTAAAGCCTGGAAACGCACAGCAAGAGCGCACAAAGTGTCAGACGCAGCACAAGACGAGGAAGGTACAACTGAAACAGTAGTGGTTCACAGTGTACACGGCTCAACAACTAAAAGATGGAATCTATCTCAACATGGAGTTAGCGGGAAAACCAGTAAAATTGCAGCTGGACACCGGAGCGTCTGTATCCCTGGTTCCAGAGAGACTCTACAAAGAAAAACTGAAAGAGTGCCCTCTTCAGCCTGCGTCCATCCGCCTTTCTTCATACACTGGTGACACTATTCCTGTGTTAGGGCAGATCCAGGTACCAGTCCGGTATGAGGGGAAGGAGTGGACGCTACCACTTGTCATTGTTAAAGGAGAAAAATCAGCCTTGCTAGGCAGAAACTGGCTACAAAAGATCAAGTTGAACTGGGGAGAAATCTTCAGTCTGAGAAATGACAAACCAGTGAGTCAGGCTACACTCACTAACATGCTGGAGAAGCACAAATAACTTTTCAAAGATGGCTACGGTGAAATACAAGACTTCACAGCAAAAGTCAGAGTGTAAGAAGGAACCAAGCCTATCTTTCACAAACCACGTCCAGTTCCCTATGCTCTTAAGGAAGCAGTAGAGAAGGAACTGGACCGCCTACAGAAGAATAACATAATCACGAAAGTAGCGAGGAGCGACTGGGCCGCTCCGATTGTTGTAGTCCCAAAGAAAGACAAGACCGCCAGAATGTGCGGTGACTACAAGGTCACAGTAAATCACTGCATACTACCAGAGGAATATCCACTACCAAATGCTGAAGATCTGTTTGCCACTCTAGCTGGTGGGAAGGTTTTCAGTAAGCTGGACCTGGCATTCGCTTATCAGCAACTGAAGCTGGATCCGGAGTCAGAACAGTATCTGACCATCAATACACACAAGGGGCTATTCAGATTCAATCGCTTGGCCTATGGAATCTCGACAGCTCCAGCGATATTCCAACAAACAATGGATCAGATCTTGGACGGTATAGACCATGTTGTGTGCTTCATGGACGACATCCTCGTGTCAGCACCAACCATTGGAGAGCACCTTGTAGTGCTGGACAAAGTGATGTCAAGACTGGAGAAATACGGAGTGAGAATGAAACGCAGCAAGTGTGAGTTCCTCCAGGACTCAGTGGAGTATCTCGGATACAAGATTGATGCACAAGGCCTGCACCCAACCAACAGCAAGGTGGAAGCAATCGTAAACGCTCCAGCACCCACAAATATCTCAGAGCTGAGGTCATTTTTGGGGCTCCTGAACTATTACGGAAAGTTTGTGGCAAACTTGTCCACATTGTTGCATCCGCTTCACCAACTGCTGCAGGCCGATACAAAGTGGAATTGGTCCCCACAATGCGAAGAAGCATTCAAGACTTGCAAACAGCGTCTGCTAAAGAGCAAGTGGCTTGCCCACTATAACACAGAGATGAAGCTGAGACTTGCGTGTGATGCGTCTCCATACGGAGTAGGAGCCGTCATCTCACATGTTCTACCGTCAGGTGAAGAACACCCTATTGCATTTGCATCACGGACTCTGTCACCAAGTGAGAAAAATTATGCTCAAATTGAGAAGGAAGCCCTGAGCATAATATTCGGAGTGAAGAAGTTTCACAAATACCTCTACGGAAGGAAGTTCCAACTGCTGACAGATCACAAGCCTCTGTTGGCCATCCTTGGACCAAAATCAGCTATACCAACCCTTGCTGCACTTCGAATGCAACGTTGGGCTCTGATATTGTTAGC
Source organism: Oncorhynchus tshawytscha (assembly GCF_018296145.1). Classification (NCBI taxonomy): domain Eukaryota; kingdom Metazoa; phylum Chordata; class Actinopteri; order Salmoniformes; family Salmonidae; genus Oncorhynchus; species Oncorhynchus tshawytscha. The sequence continues at coordinate 43,630 of NC_056457.1, read as the reverse complement.
CTACGACTACGAGATTGAGTACAGACGATCCAGTGATCACGCAAATGCCGATGCACTATCAAGACTACCATGCAATAGTGACTCCGACAGTGAAGATGATAGAGCAGTCTTCCAGATCTCTCTCATTGATGAACTGCCCATATCTGCTTCTGACATAGCAGAGGAAACAAGGAATGACCCAGTGCTTTCCAAAGTCTTGGACTTAACATTAGGCGGTTGGCCAACCTTCGTCAATGACGATAACCTTCGTCCATTCATCGACAAGAAAGACCAGTTGTCCACTGATCAAGGGTGTGTTCTGTGGGGATCACAAATTCCAGAGGAGACTGCTATCTGACCTGCATGAGGGACATCCAGGGATCACTCGAATGAAAGCACTCGCTCGCAGTTATCTGTGGTGGCCTGGACTGGATCAGGACATTCAACAGCATGTAGGCTACTGCTCACCTTGTGAAGCTGTTCGCAACAAGCCTGCTGCTGCACCTCTTCATCCATGGTCCTAGGCTGCTACACCTTGGGAACGCATCCATGTGGATTACGCCGAAATTGACAAGCAACATTTCCTTGTTGTGGTCGATGTCCATTCGAAGTGGATGGAAGCATTCCCTACTCAACTGACCACAGCTGAGAAGACCATCAATCTTCTCAGACACCTGTTTGCATCCTTTGGACTAGTCAAGGAGCTCGTATCGGACAATGCCTCCCCGTTCACATCAAACGATTTTGAAATGTTTCTCAAGAACAACGGAGTAAGGCACATCCTGTCACCACCTTACCATCCGGCATCAAACGGAGCAGCGTAGAGAGCCGTGCAAACCTTTAAGAAGGCCTGGACTAGACTCGAGGTTCAGTCTGTGCCCATCCACCAAAGGCTTCCCCGGTTCCTGTTTACTTACCGTAACACCCCACACACAGTAACGGAATGTACACCAGCTGAACTGTTTCTGAAACGCCAACCACGTACCCGCCTGACATTGTTGAAACCAGACTTGTCAAGCACTGTGATAAAGCACCAGCTACAGCAGAAGAAAGCTCATGACAGACACTCAAAGACTGTCAGAGAATTCAAAGAGGAAGAGAGGGTGATGGTACGTTATTTCAGACACCCCAAGCGCCTGTGGAACTCAGGTGTGATCTTGCAACGCAGAGGACCTTTGACTTACCAAGTCCAAATTGGTCATCGCCAGGTCAACGTTCATGTGGATCATCTGCTACGGTCCAACGCCCCAGCAGAGACATGCCGAGAGAACAAGAACAATAACGACCCCCAGGACTATTCTCCTGACTGTGGACGTACGGGAGAGACAGAGCCTGACCTTCCACCCGAACCTGGCCCACCACAGGAAGCCCAGGAGGAGCGGAGATATCCTATTCGACAGCGAAGGGCACCTCAAAAGCTTGACCTGTGAGTTGAGCTGGTTAAGGAGGTAACGGACAGTAAAACAAACACTTTAATATGTCCTAGATAAAAGGAAAGAAAAAGGACATTACCTGGGTTAGTTATTAGGACACAAACTCCATCTTCGGGGCAGAATAATCCCCTGGATTTGTGCTGGGCTCTGAAAAGTCTGCTTCAACCCAGTAGTTGAAAAATGTTTAAGAATGCATTGTTCAGATATTGCATTAGTAGTTACCTAACATATTTACCTTGTTCTCTGGGAGTTAAACACTATGGGGGAGGAGTGTAGTATCTGGGATCTACATCTGTTTATATTAGTTACTGTGCTGTTACTAAGCAGTAATGCATTACGGCAGTGTTACGTTACTACACCTAATAGGAAATGCACATGCGCACTGGAATGCCGCGAACTGTAGAGCACGAGGGTTTTGACTAAACGAAAAACTAACTGTACTCCCGGCTCCTGCCTGGTCATTTCTCCACAACACAAATATTACACCCATGCATCTCGATTTTGGATAGATAATTCTTTGTGTTGTTGTTTGTTTAGTGTTTTCCAATTTTCCCAGAAGTGGTTAGAGTCTATGGATTCTTCAATTACATTGAGCTGATTTCTGACTGTTCTTTCTTTTTCCGTAGTGTATTTCTGTATTGTTTTAGTGATACACCATAGTGAAGGCGTAGACTCAGGTTTTCCGGGTCTCTATGTTTTTGGTTGGACAGGTTTCTCAATTTCTTTCTTATTTTTTTTGCATTCTTCACCAAACCATTTGTCAATGTTGTCCATTTTCTTCAGTTTTCTATTTGAGATTTTTAGATTTGATAGGGAAGCTGAGAGGTCAAATATACTGTTAAGATTTTCTGGTGCCAAGTTTACACCTTCACTATTACAGTGGAACGTTTTACCCAGGCAATTGTCTAAAAGGGATTGAATTTGTTGTTGCCTAATTGTTTTTTGGTAGGTTTCCAAACTGCATTCCTTCCATCTGTAGCATTTCTTAATGTTGCTCAGTTCCTTTGGCTTTAATGCATCATGATTGAGTATCGCTCTGTTCAAGTAGACTATGATTTTGCTGTGGTCTGATAGGGGTTTCAGTGGGCTGACTGTGAACGCTCTGAGAGACTCTGGGTTGAGGTCAGTGATAAAGTAGTCTACAGTACTACTGCCAAGAGATGAGTTATAGGTGTACCTACTATAGGAGTCCCCTCAACGCCTACCATTGACTATGTACATACACAGTGTGCGACAGAGCTGCAGGAGTTGTGACCTGTTTTTGCTGGTTATGTTGTCATAGTTGTGCCTAGGGGGACATATGGGGGAGGGAATGCTGTCCTGTGCAGGCAGGTGTTTGTCCCCCTGTTTGCTGAGGGTGTCAGGTTCTTGTCCGGTTCTGGCATTTAGGTCGCCACAGACTAGTACATGTCCCTGGGCCTGGAAATGATTGATTGCGCCCTCCAGGATGGAGAAGCTGTCATTGTTAAAGTATGGGGATTCTAGTGGGGGGGATATAGGTAGCACACAAGAGGACATTTTTCTCTGTTAAGATCATTTCCTTTTGAATTTCTAGCCAAATGTAAAATGTTCCTGTTTTGATTAATTTAATGGAGTGAGTTGGGTCTGCTCTATACCAAATTAGCATACCCCCTGAGTCCCTTCCCTGTTTCACACCTGGTAGTTTGGTGGATGGGACTACCAGCTCTCTGTAACCTAGAGGGTAACCAGTGGGTCCGTCTCGTCTATACCAGGTTTCTTGTAGGATGACATTGCCTGTATTTCTGATTTCTTTGGTGAAGTCCAGGTTCCTGCTCTTTAGGCCAAAGGCAGATGACCTCAGGCCTTGGATATTCCAGGATGATATAGTGAAGGCTTTGTGTTCCATAAAGTGTCCAATGTTGTTGGTCGTGTGGTTTGGCCTCAGGCCAGTGAGTGTGAGCAGAGCCTGCTGAGCATCTGGTACATGCCATTGGCTTGGGCTAGTGTAAGAGTGGGGGTTGGGCCTGTTTGCCCACTCACTACCTGGGCGTATGTGTGACTTCCATGTTGAGGCCCCATTTGCGGGGGTGGGGTGCATGGGGTGGGCAGGAAGGGCATAGGTCTGATCTGAGGGGGCCTAAATGGGGTGTGGGGATGGTTGACGTGGGGGGGTGTTGATTGGTTGGGGTGGGGGTGTGGATGTGGTTGGGGGTGATGTGGTCTTGATGTAAGTCCTCTTGGGGTGGGTCCTCTATGTGTAGGTCCATGGGGAGTCCCGCAGGTCTGCGAGGGTGTCTCGCTGGTCTGGGCGGGGTGCCTATTGATCTGTTGCTCCTGTGTGAAGTGTTGAGGACACATTTGAGAGCAATGTCCTTTAGAGTCCGGGCAAAGGTGGGCACTGCTTTCTTGTAGAGGTGGACCTGGTCATAGAGTGTTCAAGTCCAGGGTGGAGTGGTGGCCCAGGAAAACATTTGGTTTTGAGGCACAGTCACGGGAAATACTTGCGTTTACCCGCTGTATTGTGGCAGGGTGGAAGTCTTTTCGAGGTAGCAGGGTGGAGATAACCACTTGTGCATTGGGGAAAGTAGAAGAAGCTTTTTCAATCACTCCCTTCAGTGCTGTGGCCACCCTTTCCTGCTGTGCTCTCAGGTCATTTGTGCCTGTGTGGTTATATAATGAAGAGGTCTGGCCTGACCCGCTCGGAGTGGGGGTATCTTTCTCAAGGGAGAGCTTCTCCTGCTGGGCTAATTTTTTGATGAGGTGAAAGTCCAACTGAAACTGTTTGGGGTTGCCCTGTACGATTACTGTTCTAGACTTATAGAGATTTATATTAGCTGACTCAGAGTCCTCCTTGTCTAATATCCTGAGTTTCCACCACTCGCTAACAACCCTTTCTTAAAAAAGGGGTAGTATGCTAAGATAGCACTGTGCCATGCCAGGGGATGGTTTGTGTGGAAGATAAGGTTGCTGATGTTCCCATTTTTGTAATAGTCAGCAAAACGTGTCTCTTGATTTTCCATAAGGAGCTTTATTTTGTCATCTTTTCTTGCCTTATCATTCTTTACATACATAGGGTACTGTATTTTAATTACCTCTGAACAGCAGGAGGCAGCTTCTAAGGCCTCTCCATTTGGTTGGAGTAGACTGTTTGACTCTCCTGCCATTGTTGTACTAAAATACTTATTTTACACCATAATTTGCAAATAAATTCATAAAAAATCCTACAATGTGATTTTCTGGAATTTTTCTTCTCATTTTGTCTGTCATAGTTGAAGTGTAACTATGATGAAAATTACAGGCCTCTCATCTTTTTAAGTGGGAGAACTCGCACAATTGGTGGCTGACTAAATACTTTTTTGCCCTACTGTATCTCTGAATGTGTACATTTCTCAATTATGAGGTTTGTATCTAATTATTGTATAAAATAAATGAGTAAAGATGAAACTATTTGTGAAATGATGTAATGTGATGTTGAACCTTTATTGTGAGAGAATTGTATTCCCTTTAAAGTTTAACTAAACCATTGGCCCACCCCAGTGAGCACAGATATGATCTGGCATCATAGAACTGCATTTTCTATTGTTACAAATAAAATCCCCTCCTGAGGAAATCCACTTTAGACCACGCGTACTTCGGTGGACACAGAGGGCACAGGTTTGAGTTTAGACCAAGCAAATCCACAGCGTGAGCTGTGATTGCGAATAGTTATTGAATTCTTATCCATACCACATGGACCATTGGCTACACAGCTGGAAATGGCTAAACTCTGAGACTATCAATCCCTACAGAAGAGCAACTCTTAGATACTAGTTACGAGTCTGCAGCTAGAAATTATGTGAACTTGGGATGCGAAGACTGACAACCGCCGAAACTTCTATTCTATAAGAACATTTCTGAATGGTATTCTGAAGTATCCATTCTAACCACGAAAGACTTTGATCTTCAGGGAAGCAGAGAGAGAGAGACGCCGATGAACTGACTCTCTGCAGATGGACCAGATTCCAACAGAAATCAGGACGACACACTGGGCGTAAATATATATTGATTGCAATTATTCCCAAATGTGTTCATGTGCAAAGGATTAGCATTTCAGTTAATATAATTATCAACTGTGTAGTGATTCCTTTTGTCTTTCCCGCAGGTTCTCAGTCCACACCCTTTGTCAACCAATCTGTCATATTGGCTTAGCCCACTAGGGAACCTCCACACTCATTTCCTTGTAACCATATCTACTGTTTGTTTGTTTATACATTTCTGTGATTATTTAGTTAGTTAGTAAATAAATGAGTAATCCAATTGGTGTATGGATGATTCATAGTAATGGATGATTCATAGTAAAGGCTGGGTAAGGTAGCTATCTGTAGCTATCTGTTGTTAAAGCAACAGACCGCGTATCTGACAACTCACTCTCAAGTTGTTCTTTTGTTTTTTGTATAAGGCAGGTATTAATGTCTCGGCAAAATGTGTATGGAAAGAAATAGTGAAGCAAAAGAATTCAGCCAAGACCCCAGAATTTTTTTTGTAGACCTCCACAAGTCTGGTTCATTCTTGGGAGCAATTTCCAAATACCTGAATGTACAACGTTCATCTGTAAAAACAATAGTACGCAAGTACAAACACCGTGGGACCACCCAGCCGTCATACCGCTCAGGAAGGAGACGCTTTCTGTCTCCTAGAGATGAATGTACTTTTATTGCGAAAAGTGCAAATCAATCCCAGAACAACAGCAAAGGACCTTGTGAAGATGCTGTAGGAAACAGGTACAAAACTATCTATATCCACAGTAAAACAAGCCCTATATCGACATAACCTGAAAGGCCGCTCAGCAAGGAAGAAGCCACTGCTCCAAAACCGCCATAAAAAAGATAGACTACGGTTTGCAACTGCACATGGGGACAAAGATCGTACTTTTTGGAGAAATGTCCTCTGGTCTGATGAAACAAAAATAGAACTGTTTGGCCATAATTACCATCGTTATGTTTGGAGGAAAAAGGGGGAGGCTTGCAAGCCGAAGAGCACCATCCCAACCGTGAATCACGGGTGTGGCAGCATCATGTTGTGGGGCTGCTTTGCTGCAGGAGGGACTGGTGCACTTCACAAAATAGATGGCATCATGAGGGAGGAAAGTTATGTGGATATATATTGCAGCAACTTCTCAAGACATCAGTCAGGAAGTTAAAGCTTGGTCGCAAATGGGTCTTCCAAAGGGACAATGACCCCAAGCATACTTCCAAAGTTGTGGCTTAAGGACAACAAAGTCAGGGTATTGGAGTGGCCATCACAAAGCCCTGAACTCAACCCTATAGAAAATGTGTGGGCAGGTCTGAAAAAGCATGTGCGAGCAAGGAGGCCTTCAAACCTGACTCGGTTACACCAGCTCCGTCAGGAGGAATGGGCCAGAATTCACCCAACTTATTGTGGGTAGCTTGTGGAATGCTACCCTGAAACGTTTGACCCAAGTTAACCAATTTAAAGGCACTTCTACTAAATACTAATTGAGTGTATGTAAACTTCTGACCCACTGGGAATGTGATGAAAGAAATAAAAGAATATCAACAAAATGACTTGTTGATAGTGCTGCACTGTCAGAACTAAAAGCACAAGCATTTCGCTACACTCGCAATAACATCTGCTAACCATGTGTACTGTATGTGAACAATAAAATTTGATTTGATTTGTTATGTGTTGGTCCCATGTTTAATGATCTGAAATCAAATATCCCAGAAATGTTCCATATGCACAAAGAGCTTATTTGTCTCAAATGTTGCGCACAAATTTGCAGTGGTGTTAAGTATTTAAGTAAAAATACTTTTAATTTACTTACTTAATTTTTTGGGGGGGGGTGATCTGTACTTTACTTTAATATTTATATTTTTGGCAACTTTAACTTTTTCTTCACTACATTTCTAAAGACAATTATGTACTTTTTACTCTATACATTTTCCCGTACACCCAAAAGTACTTGTTACATTTTGAGAGGAAAATGGTCCAATTCACATACTTATCAAGAGATCATCCCTGGTCATCTCTACTGCCTCTGATCTGGCGGACTCACTAAACAATTTTTTTGTTTGTAAATCATGTCTGAGTGGTGGAGTGTCCCCATGGCTCTCTGTCCAATTTTTTACATGTAATTGTGCCTTCAGATTTGCTTAATGTAAGGAACTTTAAATTATTTATACTTTTACTTTTGATACTTTAGTACATTTTAGCAAATCCATTTACTTTTGATACTTAAGTATATTTAAAACATTTACTCAAGTTGTATTGTACTGGGTGACTTTCACTTCTACTTGAGTCATTTTATATCAAGGTATCTTGGGAAGGCAGGTGGCGCCCCCTAACTTTGCCATATACACAGGGTACCAGTACCAAGTCGATGTGGAGGGGTATGTCGTAGTTGAGGAAGATACAGTATGTACATATAACTAGGAATAAAGTAACAGATAAACTGCTGCTACTGTTTATTTGGTGATGAAACAAAAAGGGTCAATGCAGACAGTCCGGGTAGCTATTTGGTTAACTATTTAACTAACTATTTAGCAGTCTTATTGCTTGGGGGTAGAAGCTGTTTAGGGTCCGATTGCTTCCAGACTTGGTGCATTGGTACCGCTTGCCGTGCGGTAGCAGAGAGAACAATCTATGACTTGGGTGGCTGGAGTATGACAATTTTAGGGCCTTCCTCTGACACCGCCTGGTATAGTGGTCCTGGATCGCAGAGAGGTCCGCCCCAGTGATGTACTGGGCTGTACGAACTACCCTCTTTAGCGCCTTGCGGTCAGATGCCAAGCAGTTGCCAAACCAAGTGGTGATTCAGCTAGTAAAGATACTCTCACTGGTGCAGCTGTATAACTATTTGAGCATCTGAGGACCCATGCCAAATATTTTCAGCCTCCTGAGGGGGAAGGGGGTTGTCGTACCCTCTTTATAACTGTGTCGGTGTGTGTGGACCATGATAGATCTTTAGTGATGTGGACACCGAGGAACTTGAAGCTCTCGACACGCTCCACTACAGCCCCATTAATGTGAATGGGGACATGCTTGGCCCTCCCGTCCATTTCCTGTAGTCCATGATCAGCTCCTTTGTCTTGCTGACGTTGAGGGAGAGGTTAAGGGAAATCGACCAGTTATATAGACACATAGATTTAGGTGGGATCTAATTTGGCTATGGGGATAATCTTTGTGTAAGGGGATAGCTCTTGATTTGCCATTGTCTCCTCTTATGGTCCCTTTGAAGGTGACAGCAAAGTTAGCTCCTTCCCCCTGGATTTTCTAATAGCACTGTAATGTGAGTGAACTGAGCTGAGCGCCATAGGGCAATAAGTTCAACTCCCCTCTGGTGAGATGCTTTGTGTCATATGATCTGGTCTTCATCTAGGGTACATGTTGCAGATAACTGATTTATGTGACAGACATTCAATTCCTTTAGTCTTCATATACTTATTGCTGAATTTTGCGAAATATGATGCACAACTATATATATCTTTTTTTTGTATTAGCAAGAAACAGATTCAATTCCCACTCTTTTATTGGTGTCCTGATATGCTGGGTTAGGTGAAATGTGCCTTTCAATGCAATAAGAAAAGACTGTGAAGTGACTACTGCAGATTATATCAGTTCACTACAAATTACTACTTATTACTGTGTTATAACTACTTCATTGTACAGCCACATTCTTTCTACAATTTATTTCTAATATTTTTGTTTTATTTTCAAATCACACCAATTTGATATCTAAAACGACTCTTAATATTTTATTTATGATGGTAAATAAAGTTTATATGAATGTTTGTAATGATTTATTTCAACAAAGTTCATATTGATAAGGGGAAATCTAAATAAATCATCAACATTTGTTTGCAACTCCATTAAACTCAAATCCACAAAAAGTGTGCAATTTGTCAACAGTACTGCTCATTAAGTGAGTCTATGGTTCTGCTTCACTCAATGAACATGTCCAGTTATATGAAGCCCTGTGTTCCTCCTTGTCGTGTGGGGGACTACGGTGTTGCATGGGAACAGTTGAGAGGCAGGATGTTGTACAGAGCATTTTCCCACTGCAGGGTCATTGTTGTCATACTGACATGTCATCTTTGTCACACACAACAGTTCTGCCTCTGCTGACACCTGTCCTTTAGTTACAGAGGTACTGTATGGACAAACTGTTTAATTGAACTGACGGACCACTTGTCAAGTTTAAATGGCTTAATTGAATCAGAGAGGGTACTTTGAAGACATGGGTGTGGACGGTGGTAGAGTCAGGAGTGGGAGAAGCCTGTCATATAGTATTTTTCCAAAGGACCATCTTCCTAAACCCTAAAACAACTTTAACCCCAGGCCCAACTGTTACAGTTTCTGTGACCGTTATATCCCCTGTAGTGTAATTCTTAAATCTGACAGAAGGCAGATTCGCTGAGTTCTTTATTTCTCAACATCTGTGTTATTAAATGGCCTATTGGGAATATAAGCACAAAACCAGTATAGGGGTCATGAACCCTTCCATTTACCTGAGTAGATCACAGAGCCTTAAAAGGGCAATCAGCAGTTGTACATCCATTTTTGGACTTAATAAATTAATGACATGTACCCATTGATTCTTGAGCTTAATTAATCTGTTGTAACCACATCCTAACCTAAAATATAAGCTTGTTTAACTCCAACAAAATACATGTAAACAAACATGGTTAAAACTATAATGTTGATATCATGGATGGCCAGTCCTTGCATCCATCCATCTATGAATTTGAGAGTGGTTACATTTCTCCAGCCCCATCCCTCAGTTTTTTACCTAAACAGGGGGGTATGCTTTGTTATTATTTCAATTGCTGATTGCCCCTGTCAGGCCATGCTTTATCAAATTGATGTAGTCATACACTCATAAGACTGTGGAGTACTGCATTCAAAATCCGAATACTATACACAGCTGTGGGGTCTATGTATTATGTTGTCAATTCTGTAGTTTTCAGTGTAAATGTAAGGGATATCCAATCAAGTATTGAGTATTCAACAAAGCTGGGGTATAGTCACAGATAATTGTGTTTGGATATTAATCCAGTGCTTTATTACATTTGTGTCTCTTTACTCTTGTGATTTTCTCAATTCACAACATGTTGATTGAGGTTGGTGACATATAGGACAATTATAGCAAAGAGACCGTAAGTGGCTTTAGATAAAAGCATCTTTTAAATGGGATATATTATTATTATATTAGAATGTTTAAAAGCGGACAACAGGTGTTTGGTCTCCGGTTAGACCACTAGGAAACTAGCAAAGAGCGAGCAGATGACTATCAGCATCACTTAAACTGTGATAGGGTATATTACTGCTGAACATATTGATTTAAAGAGAGATAGGGTCTGTCTGTGTTCATTCCACCAATTGGACCCTCAACTCACTGGCCGTTATAGACCACTACTTTTGACCAGTGCCGCACAGGCCCTGGTCAAAAGTAGTGTACTATATATGGAATAGGGTGCCATTAGGGAAAAAACCCATATCCACAGACTAAATCTGGAGTTGGGGTACTCACAGATCCAGAATTCCAAGGCTGAAAGGGTATAAATATGATTATTGCATCTGTTCAGAACTTTATTATTTTCAAATCACTATTGAGACCCTCTCGGTGGTGTGGTTGGGTTCCAGAGTGACACATGCTTCCCTTATGGCTTCATTTGTGCTCAGAGGCAGCAGAGCATAGCCCCTGTCTGAGGGGATACAGAAAGCATTTTGATACCCAGATACGCAAACACTGAAGACATTTTTATGTAGCCTACTTTTGGCTCTAAATGGTAATATGCTTTAAACAATATTGAAGCAAGGTAACTCCTTCTCAAATTGCACATGTTGACCTACAACTAGAGTTACATTCAATACAACGTTTATTTACATTACCTTGTGGTTGTTTTGCTGTGTTTATGTTGCGATGCAAAGTCAATTATGTAAGAAACAGTGTATTTAACCCTCCCATTATCATGTCCAAGAATAATGAATGATTTAAGCAGCAAATTGGTGGAGTTTAGATTGCGTGGTATTGTGTTTGTGTTGGAGCCAGGTCTTTGTCATGTGAAGGAGCTTTCACATTCAGCAGACACACTAATCTAATAACGACGCGAACAACAACACAGAGTTACACATGGAATAAACAAGTGTACAGTCAATAACACAATAGAAAAAAAGAAAGTCTATATGCAGTGTGTGCAAATGGTGTGAGGAGGTAAAGCAATAAATAGGCCATAGTAGTGAAGTAATTACAATTTAGCAGATTAACACTGGAGTGATAAATGAGCAGATGATGCAAGTAGAGATCCTGGTGTGCAAAAGAGCAGAAAACTAACTGTGTCGGGTCACAGATCTGGGGAAGGGTACCAACACATTCCGCAGCTTTGAAGGTCCCCAAGAACACAGTGGCCTCCATCATTCTTAAATAGAAGAAGTTTGAACCACCAATACTCTCCCTAGAGCTGGCCTCCTGGCCAAACTGAGCAATGGGGGAGAAGGGCCTTGGTCAGGGAGGTGACCAAGAACCTGATGGGTACTCTAACAAAGCTCCAGAGTTCCTCTGTGAAGATGGGAGAACCTTCCAGAAGGACAACCATCTCTGCAGCACTCTACCAATCAGGCTTTTATGGTAGACTGGTCAGACGGAAGCCACTAGTGAGTAAAAGGAACATGACAGCCCGCTTGGAGTTTGCCAAAAGGCCCCTAAAGTCTCTCAGACCATGAGAAACAAGATTCTCTGGTCTGATGAAACCAAGATTGAACTCTTTGGCCTGAATGCCAAGCATTACGTCTGGAGGAAACCTGGATGTTTTTCAGTGGCAGGGACTGGGAGACTAGTCAAGATCGAGGGAAAGATGATCGGAGCAAAGTACAGAGAGATCCTAGATGAAAACCTGCTTTAGAGTGCTCAGGACCTCAGACTGGGCGAAGGTTTACCTTCCAACAGGACAATGACACTAAGCACACAGCGAAGTCAGCCCAGTAGTGGCTTCGGGACAAGCCTCTGAATGTCCTTGAGTGGCCCAGCCAGAGCCCGGTCTTGAACCCGATCAAACATCTCTGGAGCGACCTGAAAATAGCTGTGCAGCGACGCTCCCTATGCAACCTGACAGAGATTGAGAGGATCTTCAGAGAAGAATGGGAGAAACTCCCCAAATACAGTTGTGCCAATCTTGTATCGTTATACACAAGAAGACTAGAGGCTGTAATCACTGCCAAAGTTTCTTCAACAAAATACTGAGTAAAGGGTCTGAATAGTTATATAAATGTGGTAGTGTTTGATGTCACATGATCTGTAATGAATCCAATAATTCAACTCATGAATTATGGACAAACATGTTTTGATTCAACTCATAGGCCTATTATATTGAATGTAGTCTACCTATTCTGTGTGTGTTAATGTGTGTAAAATTGCCTCAGCTGAGAGAGTACAGTGGCTTGCGAAAGTATTCACCCCCTTAGCATTTTTCCTATTTTGCTGCCTTATACAACCTGGAATTAAAATGGATTTTTGGGGGGCTTGTATCAAAATATGTTTTCTTGTGAAACAAACAAGAAATAAGACAACAAAACTGAAAACTTGAGCGTGCATAACTATCCCCCCCAAGGTCAATAACTTCTAGAGCCAGAAATTACAGCTGCAAGACTCTTGGTGTTTGTCTCTATAAGCTTGGCACATCTAACCACAGGAATTTTTGCCCATTCTTCAAGTCATACCACAGATTCTCAATTGGATTGAGGTCTGGTCTTTGACTAGGCCATTCCAAGACATTTAAATGTTTCCCCTTAAACCACTTGAGTGTTGCTTTAGCAGTATGCTTAGGCTCATTGTCCTGCTGGAAGGTGAACCTCCATCCCAGTCACCAAATCACTAGAAAACTGAAAAAGGTTTTCCTCAATAATTTCCCAGCATTTAGCACCATCCATCATTCCTTCAATTCTGACCAGCTTCTCAGTCCCTGCCGGTATTCTCGGGGTGATGATAGGTGTTGGGTTTGCTCCAGACATAGCGTTTTCCTTGATGGCCAAAAAGCTACATTTTAGTCTCATCTGACCACAGTACCTTCTTCCATATGTTTTAGGAGTCTCCCGCATGCCTTTTGGAGAACTGTTAAGGGATTTTTTTAATCAATAATGACCAATTATGTATACATTTCAATCAGGATGTCACACCCTGACCATAGTTTACTTTGTATGTTTCTATGTTTTGGTTGGTCAGCGTGTGATCTGAGTGGGCATTCTATGTTGGATGTCTTGTTTGTCTATTTCTATGTCTGGCCTGATATGGTTCTCAATCAGAGGCAGGTGTTAGTCATTGTCTCTGATTGGGAACCATATTTAGGTAGCCTGGGTTTCACTGTGTGTTTGTGGGTGATTGTTCCTGTCTCTGTGTTTGCACCAGATAGGACTGTTTAGGTTTTCACTTTTCTTGTTTTGTTTAGTTATTTCATGTATAGTGTCTTTAGAAATGAAAGAACATGAATAACCACCACGCTGCATTTTGGTCCGCTTCTCCTTCACAACAGGAAAACCGTTACACAGGACTGACTAATCAGAATACTATTATGTTACTGTATAGATGTATGAATTTTATTTTAATCCTAGTACTGAATATAATGTGTGTAATTATAATCAAGAATTAGAACAATGACTGTCTGTTCCTTGGTAGAAACGAATTAACTTATCGTCAGACTGGCTAAAATGCTTATCTACACAGGGAGACTTTGGCTTGGTCATAAATTATCTATACTGGTGGGGGTCGATGTAGGAAGGCTTGAGAACTATACTGCCATTGTACTGGAGTGGAGGAGGGACGGGACAGTTTGAAACCTAATGACCTCATTTTCAGTTTATAACCTGTTGTAAATTGTATCATGTTCAGTACTATCGAGAATAAATGCTAGTGCTTGATTTTGAGACTGGTCTCCGCCCATTTTATGCAAATAAGTTTCTTACAAATCCTTAGAAATGGGCTGAGTGTATTAATTGAATTGGGTAATAAGCATATAGGAATTTAATTCCTCTAACATGAACACCAAACGTATTTGGTATTTTTTTTCTTTCAGCAATGGCTTTTTTTCTGTCCACTCATCCATAAAGCCCAGCTCTGTGGAGTGTATGGCATAAAGTGATCCTGTGAACAGATACTCCAATCTTCGCTTTGGAGCTTTGCAGCTCCTTCAGGGTTATCTTTGGTCTCTATGTTGCCTCTCTGATTAATGCCCTCTTTGCCTGGTCTGAGAGTTTTGGTGGCTGGCGCTCTCTTGGCAGGTTTGTTGTGGTGCTATAGTCTTTCCATTTTTTAATAATGGATTTAATGGTGCTCCGTGGGATGTTCTAAGTTTTGTATATATTTTTTTTAACCCAACCCTGATCTGTACTTCTCCACAACTTTGTCCCTGACCTGTTTGGAGAGCTCCTTGGTCTTCATGGTGCCGCTTGCTTGGTGGTGCCCCTTGCTAAGTGGTGTTGCAGACTCTGGGACCTTTCAGAACAGGTGTATCATGAGATCATGTGACAGATCATGTGACACTTAGATTGCACACAGGTGGACTTTATTTAACAAATTATGTGACTTCTGAAGGTAATTGGTTGCACCAGATCTTATTTAGGGGCTTCATAGCAATGGGTGTGACTACATATGCACGCACCACTTTTCTGTGTTTGTATGATTTTTTGAAACATGTTATTTTTTACATTTCACTTCACCAATTTGGACTATTTTGTGTATGTCCATTACATGAAATCCAAATAAAAATCCATTTAAGTTACAGGTTGTAATGCAACAAAATATGCCAAGGGGGATGAATACTTTTGCAAGGCACTGTGGAACTGGCATTCCTGGGAGTGCATTCTGATGAAGATCATCAAAGTTAAGTGAATATTTATAACACCGCCTGCCCTGCCGGATGCTGGGCCCGCGGTTTGTGGGGCCATTCAAAGTCCTGAGGAGAGTGAACAAGGATTGTTACAGTTTACAGCTTCCACAAGATTACCTTATTAGCACCTCGTTTCATGTGTCTCTCCTCAGGCCGGTGGTGGCTGGTCCACTCCAGGAGTCTGAGGTGCGGGAGGTTCCTCTGGACATCGAGGGGGACGGTGTATACAGTCCGATCCATTCTGGACTCGAGGCGTTGGGCGAGGGGCCTTCAGTACCTCGTGGAGTGGGAGGGGTACGGTCCAGAGGAGAGATGCTGGGGAGGACATGTTGGACCCTTCGATGCTGCGGGAGTTCCACAGTCTCCATCCGGATCGCCCTGCGCCTTGCCCTCCGGGTCGTCCCCGAGGCCAGTGTCGGCGCACTGCTGGAGCTGCGCATCAAGGGGGGTACTGTCACAACTTCCGCCGGAGTCGGTCCCTCTCCTTGTTTGGCGGTTGACATCACCAGCCTTTTAGCCATCGCCGTCACCAGGCTGCAGGTTAATTTTGAGTACCACAGCTAAAGTTGTAAAAATAGAATCCCAGTAATTCTGTAGTTTAGAGCATTGAATGAATGAGGTCAAATGGTGAGACATGACATCTATCACACTCATAATTTACATTTGAATATTTGTCAGACAATTTGGATTTGCAAACATGCACCCTATGTCAAACCTTAAATTGTATGAGACCAAGATGAGCACAAGATGTAGTAGAGCGTACTCTATCAATCGCCTCATCCCACCACTCCGGTGTAAATTTAACACCCATTTTCCATTCCCAACCAGATTTAATTTTGTTGGTGTAGATCACCCTGTCGTCTCAGATTTTGAAATTATGCTTTACAGCGAAAACAATACAAGCGTTTGTGTGAGTTTATCGATATTACAACAAAACATTATGTACACCTAGCGGCAGGTAACTTGGTCACGAAAATCAGAAAAGCAATCAAATGAATCGTTTACCTTTGATGAGCTTCGGATGTTTTCACTCACGAGATTCCCAGTTAGACAGCAAATGTTCCTTTTGTTCCATAAAGATATTTTTTACATCCAAATACATCCGTTAGTTTGATGCGTTATGCCTAGGAATTCACCGGAAATAGCGGTCATGACAACGCAGACAAAAATTCCAAATGATATTCATAATATCGACAGAAAAATGGCAAATGTTTTTTATAAACCAGCCTCAAGGTGTTTTTCAAATATCTATTCGATAATATATCAACCAGGACAGTTATTTTTTCACTAGGACCCGGGAGGAAAAATGGCTACCTCTCTGTTTTGCGCAAAAATCACACTGAGAGCCAACACCAGACAACTTACGCAATGTGGACGTTTACGCTCATTCTTCAAAATAAATGCCTGAATCTATGTCTAAAGGCTGTAGACACCTTAGGGAAGCCACAGAAAAAGGAATCTGGTTGATATCCCTTTCAATGGGCAATAGGGATGCATAGAAAGACAGAGGTTTCAAAATAAGAGTCACTTCCTGATTGGATTTTTCTCAGGATTTCGCCTGCAATATCAGTTCTGTTATACTCACAGACAATATTTTTACAGTTTTGGAAACCTTAGAGTGTTTTCTATCCTAAGCTGTCAATAATATGCATATTCTAGTATTTGGTCCTGAGAAATGGGCAGTTTACTTTGGGAACGTTATTTTTCCAAAAATAAAAATAGTGCCCCGTAGCTTCAAGAGGTTATTAAGAAAAGAGAACTCTCCCCGGGGCTCCCGCCAGCTTCTCCGGGATCAGTCGCGTTACCGCACTGGACGCCTCGCGGCGCCCATCTCCGCCACTCCGGATTCGGGGATCTGAACCCGACTCCCTTTCGATCGGCCGGGGGCGACGGAGGCCATCGCCCCTCCCTTCCGAACGGCGTTCGCCCATCTCTTAGGACCGACTGACCCATGTTCAACTGCTGTTCACATGGAACCCTTCTCCACTTCGGCCTTCAAAGTTCTCGTTTGAATATTTGCTACTTGCCAGGTAGGCAAGTTATAGACTTGTTTATACTGTATTATTGACTGACAAGTTCTCATTTACAATTGCGACCTGGCCAAGATAAAGCAAAGCAGTTCGACACATACAACGACACAGAGTTACACATGGAGTAAAACAAACATACAGTCAATAATACAGTATAAACAAGTCTATATAAGATGTGAGCAAATGAGGTGAGATAAGTGTCGTGGAAATTTCCTCTATTTACCAAATCATGGGAGCAAACCACACACACAAGTCAGAGTTAGTTATAAAAGTCCATCTTTAATTATATAAGCTCTATAGCATTTTGACTTTCAACAGTTCAGTATCTCTAATGAAAAGTTGAGAGTCCCCACACAATGGCAAAATGGGATCCTTTATAGCAAAGATCACACATAGTCAGACAGTATAGACATAATTCATCGTTCAGCTTTGTCTCCTTTTCCAAACCCCAGAACCAAAAACCAATCCTCCATATCAACAGGCATATATCAAAATGTCATTTAGATACAACCCACTCTAAATACAAAATCCTGGACAAACTCACGGAGAGGAGAATGAGGCTATGGGTTAAGATAGAAACAACATTAGAGGGAGCATAGAATGATTCCAGACACTGCCACCCTCCTTTCCCCACTGGGAAAGGTAGGGAGTAAAAGATATGTTTACACATGATGACACTTTGACCTCTCCCCTCTCAGCGGCCCATGCAACTTAGTCTTGACATAGAACAGGAAACTGCAACCAGTATTATACAAAATACCATTCTGATGAGAAGTAACTTACACACATTAGATAAATATAAAACATCTTACATATGTTACCAACAAATTCTGAATCTTCCCTAACATAAGGGAGGTAAAGGCAAAAAAAGCCATGGTGGCAAAGTAAATACAATATAGCAAGTAAAACACTGGAATGGTAGATTTGCAATGGAAGAATGTGCAAAGTAGAAATAAAAATAATGGGGTGCAAAGGAGCAAAATAAATAAATACATTAAATACAGTAGGGAAAGAGGTAGTTGTTTGGGCTAAATTATAGGTGGGCTATGTACAGGTGCAGTAATCTGTGAGCTGCTCTGACAGTTGGTGCTTAAAGCTAGTGAGGGAGATAAGTGTTTCCAGGTTCAGAGATTTTTGTAGTTCGTTCCAGTCATTGGCAGCAGAGAACTGGAAGGAGAGGCGGCCAAAGAAATAATTGGTTTTGGGGGTGACTAGAGAGATATACCTGCTGGAGCGTGTGCTACAGGTGGGAGATGCTATGGTGACCAGCGAGCTGAGATAAGGGGGGACTTTACCTAGCAGGGTCTTGTAGATGACATGGAGCCAGTGGGTATGGCGACGAGTATGAAGCGAGGGCCAGCCAACGAGAGCATACAGGTCGCAATGGTGGGTAGTATATGGGGCTTTGGTGACAAAACAGATTGTACTGTGATAGACTGCATTCAATTTGTTGAGTAAGGTATTGGAGGCTATTTTGTAAATGACATCGCCAAAGTCGAGGATTGGTAGGATGGTCAGTTTTACAAGGGTATGTTTGGCAGCTTGAGTGAAGGATGCTGTTTTGCAAAATAGGAAGCCAATTCTAGATGTTTGATATGGGTCTGGAAGGAGAGTTTACAGTCTAACCAGACACCTAAGTATTTGTAGTTGTCCACGTATTCTAAGTCAGAGACATCCAGAGTAGTGATGTTGGACAGGCGGGCAGGTGCAGGTAGCGATCGGTTGAAGAGCATGCATTTAGTTTTACTTGTATTTAAGAGCAATTGGAGGCCACGGAAGGAGTGTTGTATGGCATTGAAGCTTGCCTGGAGGGTTGTTAACACAGTGTCCAAAGAAGGGCCAGAAGTATACAGAATGGTGTCGTCTGTGTAGAGGTGGATCAGAGACTCCCCAGCAGCAAGAGCGACCTCATTGATGTATAATGAGAAGAGAGTCGGTCCAAGAATTGAACCCTGTGGCACCCCCATAGAGACTGCCAGAGGTCCGGACAGCAGACCCTCCGATTTGACACACTGAACTCTATCAAAGAAGTAGTTGGTGAACCAGGCGAGGCAATCATTTGAGAAACCAAGGCTGTCGAGTCTGCCGATGAGGATGTGGTGATTGGCAGAGTCAAAAGCCTTGGCCAGATCAATGAATACGGCTGCACAGTAATGTTTCTTATCAATGGCGGTTAAGATATCGTTTAGGACCTTGAGCATGGCTGAGGTGCACCCATGACCAGCTCTGAAACCAGATTGCATAGCAGAGAAGGTATGGTGAGATTCGAAATCTGTTAATCTGGTAATCTGTTTGTTGACTTGGCTTTCGAAGACCTTAGAAAGGCATGATAGGATAGATATAGGTCTGTAGCAGTTTGGGTCAAGAGTGTCCCCCCCTTTGAAGAGGGGGATGACCGCAGCTGCTTTCCAATCTTTGGGAATCTCAGACGACACGAAAGAGAGGTTGAACAGGTTAGTAATAGGGGTGGCAACAATTTCGGCAGATAATTTTAGAAAGAAAGGGTCCAGATTGTCTAGCCCGGCTGATTTGTAGGGGTCCAGATTTTGCAGCACTTTCAGAACATCAGTTGAACGGATTTGGGAGAAGGAGAAATGGGGAAGGCCTGGGCGAGTTGCTGTGGGGGGTGCACTGCTGTTGACCGGGGTAGGAGTAGCCAGGTGTAAAGCATGGCCAGCCGTAGAAAAATGCTTATTGAAATTCTTAATTATGGTGGATTTATCAGTGGTGACAGTGTTTCCTATCTTCATGGCAGTGGGCAGCTGGGAGGAGGTGTTCTTATTCTCCATGGACTTTACAGTGTCCCAGAACTTTTTTGAGTTAGTGTTGCAGGAAGCAAATTTCTGCTTGAAAAAGCTAGCCTTGGCTTTTCTAACTGCCTGTGTATAATGGTTTCTAGCTTCCCCGAACAGCTGCATATCACGGGGGCTGTTCGATGCTAATGCAGAACGCCATAGGATGTTTTTGTGTTGGTTAACTGGCTTACCTGGTTAAATAAAGGTGAAATTTAAAAAAATAAGAAACATTTTTTTCTTTCTCAGAAAGAGGGTATAGCTCAGTGATAGAGCACATGCTTTGCATGTATGAGGTCCTGGTTGCAATCCCCAGCTTCTCCATGTTTTTTTTGCAAAGACCCAACTTCTACTTTCCAGAATGTTGAAATTCTAAGCAGGAAACAGAGATGTGCTAAATCATTTGTTCTTGTAATCTGAAGAACATGTGTTCAATCCCTGTTAGTACATTTATAGAACAGAAGTGGCATGGTTGCCAACTTTTATGGCATCATTTTCAAAAACGGAAGTTCATGTTTTCGATCCCTGTCCGTACTTAGATAAGGCCTCAACAAGGCCCCAGTTAATGGTTGAAAATAACTAATTTCAGTGCCAATGAGTTACACTGAGTGTATAAAACATGAAGAACACCTGCTCTTTCCATGACATATGCTGACGAATAATTTTAAAGGAAACTTCCTTAATTTTGTTAACAAGTAGGTATGTGTGTGGCAACATCCAAACTTTTTCCAACAGATATTATCAATAAATCCATTCCAATAAGGCATGACATAAGGTATAGATACAACATCCTGCTGAAACAAGGATCGTATCGCTCTGTTGTTGAATGGACCAAAAGAGAAACAAATCTTTCCTACTGATGAGTCAACAGGGTCAACAGAAGGTAGGCTCTGAGGGTCAGGTCTTGACATGTTCCTGAATAACATAGCAACACCTGAGGGAATGGCATCTAAAACAATTGCAAAATCTTTAGGTGTTACAGGGACCTTGTAAAGTGATAAGAATTCTTTATAACTGAGTAAAAGACCCTCTGCATTTACCAGTTGGCTCACCAATAGGACATTATTTCTGAACCAATATTCTAAAAACAGAGAGGTATTTTTATACAATATATCCCGATTATTCCATATATAATATCTGTGTGGAGAAAAATTGTGTTTATAAATTAAGGACCACGACAAGAAAACCTGCCGATGAAAAGCAGAAAGTTTCACTGGAACTTTGTCAATATTATAATTGCAAAACAACATGAAGTTAAGGCCACCAAAAGTAGAGAAGACATGATGAGGAATAAAATTCCAGATAGAAGTGGGTCTTCTTAGGAATTGTTTTATCCAATTGATCTTGAAAGTATTATTTAAAGTAGTAAAATCCAGAAAATTCAGTCCACCATTCTCATAAGTGTTCATTACAACAGTTTTCCTAATGTAATGGGTACGGTTTCTCCAAAGAAAGTTGAAAAGCATCTGGTCTATCTCCTTGCTTATTTTACGGTCAAGATATAAAGATAGAGCACCATATGTTAGTCTAGAGATACCTTCAGCCTTGGTTATTAGGACTCTACCTTTTAAAGATAAGTCCCTCTGTAGCCATTGATTTAGTTTCTTCTGGGTTTTTTTAATAAGAGGGTTAAAATTTAGTAAGCCTCTAGACTTCTGATCCTTTGTAATGGTTATGCCTAAATATGTAAGTTCTTCTTTTACTGGAATACCATAATATGAAGGTGTCACACAATCTTTGACAGCCATGAGTTCACATTTCTTAATGTTAAGATATAGACCAGACGCTTTGGAAAAGGATTGTATCACATTGATCGATATGTGAATTTGGTTAGCGTCTTTCAGAAAAAGTGTAGTATCGTCAGCCAGCTGGCTTATAATAATTTCTTTACCAGCTATGGAAATACCTTGTACAGGACTATTATTTAAAGAATTTGCAAGAAGTTGGGTGATTAATAAACGTCATGCTCTTATCAACTGAGCTACGAAGGAGCACGTCGACGTCACTAGAATGATGACAAGCAATTTTAAGGGATTCTAAAGGGAATCAGAATTCCAAACTAATTTCTATGGCAACACAGTTGTCAATTTTGTAAACAATCATTTTCGAACGTGTGTTGCCAAGAGACATCTAACCGACGTTCTATGGAACGTTTTCTGTGCGAAAACAACAACTTTGCTGCTGACAACAAACTTGTTTGATTTTTGAGACCTGAGAACAATCGACTGGAAAATGCCTGGGTGCTTTTCAAGACTGGCAGAGAGAGTGTGTGGACGTCGGCGGCCTACTGCGTCGACAGGTTGTTCAAATTCATTTGTGGCTTGTTTTTCTTGTCTTTTTCTGTTTTGCAGGGTTCGTGATCGTCGACAGGTGGACAGCGACAGCGACTTCGAAGAGGGTATGTGGAGTTTACAACTCTTATTTTACTACATTTAACAATGTCATTATAATTTGCGAAATGTTGTGTATTTCTATCATTCAGACTTGGCAAAAATGCTTGTGCTAGAGATGTTGTAGCTTGCTAGCTAACATTAACTTTAGTAACTGTTGCTAAGCAATCAACTTTTGCTACCTAGCTAGCTAATATTAGCAATCTTGCTATTTTTTTTATGTCCTAACAATAGTTTATTTTATATTCCAATGTTCCTCATTTTAGAAACAACTGTCCTGGATGAGGTCCAGTTGGATGTGCCATTGGATGATGTGCCAGATGTTCCACAGCTGCCAGTCCTCCTTGATGACCAGAATGCTGCTATCATCCTTGAGGATGTGCCAGATGTGCAGACTATCCTTGAGGTACAATTTTCTGAAAGTTTGGGGTTTTATGTTTGAAAAATATCCCAGATATTCAAGTTGTGTCTCTTTAACATGAAACAAATCTCTTGTCTGCTTTCTGCTTTAGGAGGCCACTGGCAATTGGCAGTTGATTCCGATTAGGTTCAGCCCCCAGTACTGTGGGCCTGTTGTGATCAGGGTAAGAGACACACACACACACAGTCACATCACTGTTACAATGTTTACTGTTTCCAACATGAATGTATTGTAATGTGCAGAACAATGCCGGTCCGGTGGTTAAAGCTTGGAGAACTTTCCAGTTCATCAGCCCCATCATCACCTACATGCGTGGGGGATCCCAGGTATGTGTCTTTGTAACAACCTAATCATAATCTATATTGTCAGTCATTTGATCTTGATGGAAATGTGTCACAGCAATTGCCGAAGTGGTTTTGTTGATGTTGTCTTGTTGTTTATCTCAACAGCAGGTGGTGGTGAGGATGCACCACGTGAGTAGGGTGAGAGGCCTGGAGACTCAACTGGTGTGGGCCATCTCCAAGGAGACAGCCAGGCTTAGTCCAGAGGGCATCCCCTACTGTGCCACCAAAGTGCAGTCCATCACTTGGATCCAGGTAAGACGTAAATACTACTGAAACAGTAGTAGATTAGGCTTTTCTTCACTTATTCCATTTGGCCTTAATATGTATTCTCTCTTTGTCAGCGTGTGGCTGGCAGGGTGACCCACTATGCGTCTCACCTCCGCCACGAGACGTCTGTGGACGTGACGCTTGGCTGCTACCAGGTAAATAAACGATTTCCTATGTATATAGACTAGACATTACTGGGCATTTTTGCATTCGATTTGGTGTGTTTTCTAATAACGTGTGTGTGTGTGGTAAACCGGTGTGTTGTGTGTGTTTTGAGCAGCAGACTGATGTCTCAGTGGTGTACGCCACTCTCCACATGGGGCTGGACGGGCTTCTCTCCTCTTCAGCGTGGTCGGAGGCTGCCTCCTTCTCTACTCCCACCACTCAGCAGTTCACTGACCCAGAGCCTGAGGGCCACAACTGCTATGAGGTCAGACGTTACACACACATACTATTGACTAGGAGCATTAAGATCCTTCCATTGACCGATTGTTTGTTATGTCATTGCACTGGTCACTGATTTTGAATGCTTGTTTTGTTGTCGTAGGGCTGGGAGGAGGACCTGCTGCCTGAGGAGAGGGAGGTTCCTCTGCTAAAGTGAGTTCCTCTAAATGTCTGTGTAGTCTGAGCTTGTCAAATGCTGAAGGATAGTGGTCATAATGCTGTTATCCCCCATTGACTCTAATGGTTGACATGCTCCATTCCCTCCCTTTCACAGCCTCTACCTTACCACCAAGAGAGTGGAGGACATCGCCCTGAGGCTCGACTCCTTGCGCCAGGCCTTCACTGTGAGTGGACCCACTGTTCTTTTTGTCTCTGTGACTTCTTGTTCTGTCTCCAAGAGGAAGATGTCTCACCCTAACTCTTCCCTCTTCCCTAGACCCTGCTTGGTTCCACCCTGAGCAGGAAACATCTGTTTGTGGCGGGAAAGGTCCTCCTGGGCGGCCTTGTTCAGGCCAACCACATGGTAACTCACTAACTCATTCTCTTTCAAGGGAAAGAGAGCGTCCCTGAGGGGAAATGTGTTCTGTTCACTAAGATGCTCTTTTCTTTGTCATAGGACGAGGCCAAATTCATCCGTACCTATAATGACTTTGTGGACTACCTGAGTGACCCCTCGCGGAATGACATTGAAGGGAGCTGGCTGAGGCTGAGTTCATTAACTCTTTCAAGTCTCACTGAGCAACATGCATGTCTTTTATACATCACAGTAGCTGTCTCATGAAATCATTCTATTTTTCAAAAGTCCATCATGTGAACATGATAGATGTTCTTGAGCTGGTGCTGTTTGGGATGATGACAGCTCAGAAGTCCCTGATGGTGGTAAGTAGCATCTCACTGGTACATGTTTTGATATCTCTCTATTAGCAGTTTCTTAAATTCCTCTTCTCTTCTCTCATCTTTTCTCCTCCTTTGTTTCCTTTAGCACCCTGGTGGGGTTTCTGGAGCGTCTGTACGCTCTCCTGTACTCCTCCCTGCCCACTGCTGCCAACATGGAGCCAGAGGCTGACAGATACCTGCTGCTGCTCAATGTACAAGTCAAGAGGTTACTTCCTGTTTACTTCCATATTCTTAGTGTACTTCCTTTTGGCTTCCTTATTCATGGTTAACCGGGTTTCAATGCCATTTTAGGGGGAGTATTTCTAATTGTCTCTTTCTTCTTGATAAGCTCAGAGCCATTTTCTATGTGTTGTGTGGTGTTCTCTTCAGGGCGGACTGATGGCTCTGCTAGATGACATGTTTGGCCAGCAGCTGGCCTGGTACTTTAACCCAGAGTCTCTGGTCACTGAGCTCTCCAGCCTCCTGGAGTACCACTTGGAGAACCTCATGGCCAGCATGTAGTCCTACTGCAGGGACCATACTCCTTTCTCCTTCTCTCTCTCTTTTGAAGGAATTGAGGACTTGAAGTGCTTTGTTGAACCCTGATTAGTTAACACCCATTAATTTAATGTATGCTCTTGTTTTCTCTCCCCACAGGATTATTGTGACACTTTGCCACCCAACAGGGATCTAGACACCAATGCACTACATTACTTTGCACTGAATTTGACATTTTAAAATAAAATAAGTTGTAGTTCAAAAACATTTTTTGTTTCCGTCTTTTCATCTATTTGATTTTATGACCATTTCCTCTTCCTGGAGGTATAATGCTAATATTAGATTATTACATGAACAATGATGCTTTATTATCTGCATATGGAAATAAAAACAACATTTAGTTGATTTACAGATACTACAGGCCCACACTTTATATGGTTTTGTACTGTGGTTTGTGATACTGTACTATTTAAAAACATTTTGGACTACATACACTGAGTACACAAAACATAAGGAACGTCTTCCTAATATTGAGTTGCACACCCGTTTTCTCTCAGAACAGTCTCAATTCGTCTGGGCATGGACTCTTCAAGCTGCCCTAAGTGTTCCACACGGATGCTGGCCCATGTTGTGTCAAGTAGGCTGGACGTCCTTTGGGTGGTGGACCATTCTTGATACACATGGGAAACGGTTGAGCTTGAAAAAAACAGCAGTGTTGCAGATCTTGACACACTTAACCCGGTGCGCCTGGCACCTACTACCATACCCTGTTCAAAGGCAATTAACTCAGTTGTCTTGCCGAATCACCCTCTGAATGACACACAATCCATGTCTCAATTCTCTCAAGGATTTAAGGATATAACCCTACCCACTTTGCCAAAGCACAGCCCCACACCACTAGAGGGATATTTTCAACCACCAACTTACCATCCTGAGACAAGGCCGAGTATAGCCCACAAAGATCTCCGCCACGGCACAACCCAAAAGGGCGCGCCAACCCAGACAGGAAGATCACGTCAGTGACTCAACCTACTCAAGTGACGCACCCCTCCTAAGGACGGCATGGAAGAGCACCAGTAAGAAAATTGATATACAACATCCCCACTAAAAATGTTTAAATGCTCAGGAATTTCTACAAAATATGCACAAATTTATATATAACATGGCTACAAACTATGAAACGAGCTCACGAATTGTAAAACGTCCACGTACTGTAATATACATCCACAATACTTTTAGTTTTGGATGTTATGATGATATTCCCTGGAGGTCGGGACCATTCGGTAATCTGGCCCTGATCATCAAGTTAAACCACAGGTATTGTTGTTACACATCCTCACACTGTCTTGGAGGATAAAACTGAGACTATAGCCAGCTTCCATTTTACCTAATTTTATTGTCCAAAGAATGTTCTCATAGTCCAGAAGTATTGGATGAAAATCCACAATGTTGGTGCCTTACAGGAGCACTGACCAATCTGCCTCCAAAAGAGGACTGCTGGTTTTGAGGATGGTGTGGAGGTCAGTGGTTGATGATCTGAGCACCCCCTGAGATGGTGAGTATGGTTTCAGTAGACCACTATTGAGCTGGTAGATCAGATAGGAGCTTCGAGGAAAGGTAATTTCGTTCTTTGAATGTGGTTCATATGGCCTTATAGTGGATTCAGGACTTGGACAAGGAGTCAATGCAGTTTAAAGATACATTTACATGGGGGTTTGGATGATAGTGTCAAATTTCTTAGAATTAACTAAAATATTGGAGTTTGGGGACTGGAGGGGATAATAGTCAAGTTGGGAAATGTGCAAATATTTAGATACAAATTTATAGTCAAGTTGGGGATTATTCAGATATTCCTGTTGAAAAAGAGAAAAGACAAAGATATAATCTTACAGTATATTAAATTCATCCCATTGGGCCAAAACTGGTTGAATAAACGTTGTTTCCACCTCATTTCAACAACAAAAAAATCTATGTGATGACGGTGAATCAACGAAGAAAACACAATTGGATTTTTTTCACAAATTTAAATCAAAACTAGACATTGATCTGATGTCTGTGCCCAGTGGGATTGGATTTCTGTAATCATATCAGCTCATTTGTCACACTTCTTCTAATCATCCAGAGAGAATGTACCTTTTTTTGAGCTTAACCTTTGAGATGACCTCCCTCAAGGATTCTCTCTTTCCTCGGAGCGAATTTGTCCCACATTTTAGGAAAGTCGCCATTGGTGGCCATGTTGCTCAAGATATTGCGACCATGATGCCTGTGGACAAAGATATTAATATCATCTTAAACGTGCAACATATCAAATCATTTCTGCTGTCTGTGATTAAAAACAGTACTCAATTGATGGCAACCTGAGCAAAAAAATCAGACATACATTAGGTAGAATTTGCAAGAGGGATCATCTCAACAATATAACAACTGGGGTTTAACCGTTCGTTATTATGAAAATCTGAGCGAATCTGCACAGCACTTGGCTCAGACCATTGTGATTGTTACGGTTTTCTTCTGGGGAAAGAGAGGCGGACCAAAATGCAGCTTGGTAATTTTGATACATGTTTAATTAACGAATAAACACGAACAATACAAAAACAAGAAACGTACCGCGAAAACCTAAACAGCCTATTTTTTTTATTTTTATAAAAAATCATTTATTATCTTCAATACTATTCATTCTTTACAACTCATAATTTTCATACATACTCAAATAATGGTATTTTAATTTAACTAATTTAACTAAACAACCAAACAAAACCTCAGGGGAGCATCTTCCCTCCCCGTCACCCTACAAACTACCTTTCCCTATCTCCCCGTCTGTCACGTTCTGACCTTTATTTCCTTTGTTTTGTATTTATTTAGTATGGTCAGGGCGTGAGTTGGGTGGGCAGTCTATGTTTGTTTTTCTATAATTTGGGTATTTCTATGTTTCGGCCTAGTATGGTTCTCAATCAGAGGCAGGTGTCATTAGTTGTCTCTGATTGAGAATCATACTTAGGTAGCCTGGGTTTCACTGTGTGTTTGTGGGTGTTTGTTCCTGTCTCTGCACCAGATAGGACTGTTTAGGGTTTCACACGTTCCATGTTTATTGTTTTGTAGTGTTCATGTGTACATTTACATATTAAAAGAACCATGGACACTTACCACGCCGCATATTGGTCCTCCGATCCTTCTCGCCTCTCCTCTTCAGATGAAGAGGAGGAAATCCTTGACACCGTCCCTAATCTATCCCCTTGCAAATCTAAATGACACCCAGCCCTAAACCCCCCTTCCACCTCTCCCGAGCAGCGTGCTGCCCCCACTTCCTCTCCTCCCTCTTCATCCTCCCCCTCAAATCTCCTTCCACCCTCCTCACTATCCCTTCCACCCCCCAATCTCTCCCTGTCTTCACCATGTTCTGCCTGGCTTCCCACAGCCCCTGTTTAAAGAGAGAAGCCAGAGCAGAAACCTGTCCCTATCCATCCCTCTCGCTCTCCCTACACCTCTCTCTAACCTGGCCCACGTCAATACAAACCTAACAACACCCGTGCCCTAGCCCATACTACTCCGGCAAAAGCACAGTCCCAAAAGACATGGCGCACAGTCTCCTCCCTGCCACAAGAGGATCTTGGACAGGTGGGGGATTGCACCAAACTATACCGGTACATGATGGAACGTACCGGCAAGCACTTATGGAGGCTCAACCAATTCAGGTCCTTGAGCCTGTTGTCCAGACCCCGCGCCTGCACTCCCTCCCAGACCACTTCCGAGATGCCCACTACAGGCGCCAGACTCCCTGCCTTTCTGACCTCCTCGTACAGGTGCCTGTGATCTAAACCTACTCGGGCAACTTCAACCTCAGGGTGCGCACGCAGCCACTTGGCCGCATGACCAAAGTGCCACGGCAGCTGTTCCACCCGAGGACCCGTGTTAGACCACACCATTATGCTTCTCGCCTGATACGAGAAGAACACCCGCAGGAGGTAACCGGACGGGTGTATCACTGGATGAGCAAGCTCCGTTAACAAGAAATAAACAAAAATTGTGTCCAGCTTGAGGGGGAAATGTGGTACCCCCTACCTCCCCCCCGATGGGACAGATCATGCATGCCCTGGCGACCCACTCGCACCTGCCACTCCACATGAACTGAAACACAAGCCTCACTAGAGGCCTCCTCAGACAAGCCGGCAATGGGTAGATGTACGCCAAATACAAAAGAGACGGCAACACATCCACCTTTAGGACCAGGACTTTGCCCATAAAAGACAAATACCTAGCCTTCCACATTGCTAGCTTCCCCTGTACCACTGCGATACGCATGTTCCAGTTTAGTGTCGCTGAGCCGGAGGTCTCAAAATGGACCCCGAGAATCCTCAGGGCCCCCTCACAGAGAGATAACCCCCCAGGCACATCCGTTCTACCACGCCATCTTCCGAAAAACTTGACGGAAGACTTTGCATGGTTCAGAACCGCTCCCGACGCTCGGGTGAAATCCCCAAAGATGGCAAGGGACCTTGTCAGGCACGAGTCCTTGCACAGTAGCAAGGAAGTGTCGTCGGCGTACTGCGTCATCTTAACACGCAACCCACCACTTCCAGGGATCAACAAGCCTTCCACCCCTGTGTCTGCCCTAATGGCAGCCCCCAGAGGCTCCATGTACAGAACGAAGAGGAGAGCCGAGAGTGGGCACCCCTGCCTGACCCCAGACGAGAGGTCAAAAATGTCACCCAAGTGACTATTTACACTAACTCAGCACCCCGCTCCGACATATAATGTACGAATCCATCCTATGAACTTCTCCCCAAATCCTAATCGACCTAACACTCTGAATAAAAAGGATCTATTCACGCGATCAAAGGCTTTCATCTGATCTAGTGCTGCTACCATTGAAGGCAGTCCTCTATCTTCAACCCAAGCGATGGAGTCCCTGATTAACTGTAGGTTCCATCTAATAGAGCGGCCCTCTACCCCGCACGTCTGATCCTCATGGACGACGTAGGGAAGGGCTGTGCGCAACCGGTCTGCTAAAACCTTTGCAAGTAGCTTGTAATCTACACACAGCATGGTCAACGGCCGCCAGTTGCCAAGGTCTGTTACTTCCCCTTCTTATATAAAAGTGACTGCACACCAACAGCCATTGATCCCCCGGGACCCCCGTCTCAAGGATGGCCTTCAAGACTTCGAGGACCACTGGTCCAAGTATACCCCAAAACTTGAGATAAAACTCAGCCGGCAGCCCATCCATCCCAGGCACCTTCCCTTTTCCCATCCTCCTAAGAGCGCTCTCAACCTCTTCTAGTGAGATCTGGGCCTCCATCACTTCTCTAATGTCCTCCGGCAACCGCCTGGACAAGTGTTCTAAAAACACATTTCCCTGCTCTACATCTATTTCCCT
This sequence comes from Oncorhynchus tshawytscha, assembly GCF_018296145.1. NCBI lineage: Eukaryota > Metazoa > Chordata > Actinopteri > Salmoniformes > Salmonidae > Oncorhynchus > Oncorhynchus tshawytscha. Next base: position 12,944 of record NC_056457.1, on the reverse strand, counting down.
TTCCTTAAAACCTGTTGAGGATCTTGAGTCCCAATTGGGAACCAGCCCTCCCACCGTCAGCTGGAATGTGGCGCATGGAACGCAAAAAATATTCTTAAAAATATTTAACCTCCACACATTAACAAGTCCAATAGCTCAAATGAAAGATAAACAACTTGCTTATCTAGCCAGCAAGTCAGATTTCTAAAATGTTTTACGGCGAAAACATAGCACATATTTATGTCAAACCACCACCGAAGACACACCGAAGACCAAGCTAATTTCCATAGCCAAATTCCACAAAATATGCAATCACCAAACGCAGGATTAAAATTAAAATAATTTCACTAACCTTTTGAAATCTTCATCAGATGACAGTAATATAACATGTTACACAGTACATTTATGTTTTTTTCAATAATATGCTATATATATCCATAAATCTGTTTACAATGACGGCATGTTCAAAAAAATGCTACTCAAATGTCCGGAGAAATGACGATAGCTCCAGCATATGCCGTCAGCTAACATAGAATACACAACATAAACTTAGACTAAATATGCATGTTCTACATATGTATAGAAAGATACACTTCTTCTAAGTGCAATCGCTGTGTTACTTTAATTTTTAACGTTACAGATTTCGTTCACTAGGCTATAATATGAGTCGGTGCTCAGGAATTAGCATTTTGGCTCCTCTACTTCGGAGTCCACAGAAACCCATAATAAACACAAATATTCCCTTACCTTTGCTGTTCTTCCATCAGTAGACCTGGAAGGGTTTATACTTACCAAAAACAGCTTTAGTTTGGAAGTCTGTGTCTTTCGGTGATCAAACATGACACATTTCGGTTGAAATGCAGCCAAAAAGTCAAGTGGGTGCTCACCAAAACGTCGAAATTACATATTATATGTCGACTAAACTTGTCAAACTATGTTCAGAACACAGCATTAGCATGTTATCTAGCTTCACAGCAATTCTCAGGACGAAGAGAAACACACGAGTCGTTTAATCAATCTTGGAACAAAGACAGAGCGCGCATGAGAGTAGCCTGTTTTCTCACATGACCGAAAGTTTTCGGCCCGCCAAAACCCTCGTGTGCACGCGATTCTCACAATGAGAAGCCCCATTGAAAGCAGACATCGCGCTGAAGAGATAGAAACTGTTCCCAGGACTGTAAGTGCTTGGGAAGGGTGGGGGCGATGACGTCAAAGTTGGGCCAACTTTTATGATGACAAGAGAGAGTTTGGGAGAATGAGTGCCCTGAGAGTTCTGCTTTACATAGAGACATACATAGAGACATACATAGAGACATAATTTAAACGGTTTTAGAAGCTTTAGAGTGTTTTCTATTCAATAATAATTTTTATATGCATGTATTAGCAATTTTTGACAGATTTTTTTTTCTGTTTACTACGGGCACCCAATCACCCCAAAGGGGGCAGTAATCAGCCCTATCTTTAACAGGTTTAAATAAACCTTGGAAATGATCAGTTGTCACCCTGACCATATCCTCTGGTTCTCTAACTATACTACCATTTTCTTCCCTAATGCCATGCATAACCTTCCTACTCTGTCTGGCCCTAACAGACTTAAAGAACATAGCAGAACAAGTCTCATTGTGTTCTAGAAAGCCACTATGCGCACGCTCCAGGAAAGCTCGAGCCTTCCGCTCCTGCAACTCCCTGAGCTGCGCCGGATTTCCCAGTCAAACGACCCGCCGAGGTTGCCTGCCTCGTACTCGAGTTCAATTAACCTTTGGATACGATCCACCTCCCTCCTCTCCTCCCTTTTTTTCCTCTTGCAATACCCTATTATAAAATCCTTAATCCTCACCTTAACTAATTCCCACCACTCTAACACCCCCTCGCACATGGACCGGAGGCCTTCAAGCCTCCAAAAGAAACCATAAAACCCGTCAACAAAAGCCTGCTCCTCCAGCACATCCCGATCTAACTTCCAGTACCCCCTACCAAAGAGGCAGACTGGCGACCCCACCTGCAGGAGCACCCCGTCGTGATCCGAAAAGAAAACAGGCAACAGACGCCCAGACAACTTACCCAAAGATCTGGGTACAAAAATATAGTCGAGCCTCCGCTCAACCCCCCTGGAGTTGCGCCATGTAGGACCGGCCATTTTCGGAGTAGTGTGCAGACCATCATCAACCAGACCATGGCAAGCCATTAGCCCGGTAATGGCGCCTGCACTGCTATCCCCCCTATTCCTAAATCTGTATTAAAATCCCCCCCTATCACTAATTTCCTATTTGTGACACACAGGGGCGTCAGACAGTCCACCATCTCCCTCCTGTCTGCCACCACCTGTGGCCCATACACCACCACTAATCTAAATTTACAATCCCTTATCGTGACATCCACCCCTATAACCCTCCCTGCATTACCACAAAAGAATCCTCCACTTTTACCTCCCTGTGCCCACACAAAATCCCTACCCCGATGAGTTCACCCCCAATACCCCAAACAGACTCCCCCTTGTCCCACTCCCTCTTAAACTTACTAACATCCCTCCATCCCCCAGGTGAACCTCCTGTAAAAAACAAAAATCAAACCCCACACCCTCCAAATAACTAAAAACCGCCCTCCTCTTAACAAAATCCCTTAAACCCCTTACATTTAAACTAACAAAAGTAAAATTAGACCCCATGAAAAAATAAAATTAAAACATGTAATACACTCAAATTCTAAACCCAGACAGAAAAAAAAAAAAAAACAGGAGACTCACCCGATGCTCCCCTGCTCCATATCTACCGGTGAGAACACCATCCGTACTCCCGACATCCCTCTCCCCCCTCTTCCTCCAGCTCACCAACCCAGGATGCAGGAATAGTGTTTGGCTCCGGGGTGCCCTGCAACCTGGGTCTACCCCCACACTCCTCCCCCTCCCCAGTGCTGCAGCTGGTTTGGAAAAAAAAAATCGGGGAGGCTGAGTCCCCAAACAAAAAACTCCCCACCTCCTCCTGTACCCAGTCCTGAGTCTTGTTAGGTGTGTCCCCACCCAACAGAAGTTGAGGGCCTGGGGAAACCAGCAGCAACCCAGAGGTTTCTCCCACCCCCATCACTCTCTTGGCCATCCCCTCCCTCTCACTGTCGGCCAATCGCACCCTCCTCTTCATTCTCTTCTTTGGTGATGGCGGCAGTGGAGAGATACCACCCTCCCCCCCCACCAGCTCCTCCACCATACCCCTCATCTCTTCCACCAGGGCACTTTCCCCCCAGTCCACTTGCTCTTCCACCGTCTCCTTCTCCAACACTCCTCCCTCGCTTTCTTCTCTCTCATGCTCCTCCACTTGGTTGCCTTCTTCCGCCGCTTTTCCTGGTTCTCCTACTCCCGTGCCTTCTTCTCTTCCATCCCCCGCTTCTTGCTCCTCCTCCTTCCTTGCGGCCTTCCCCTCTGGACCTGTACTCTGGTCATGAGGCGTGCTTCCTTCCCCTCCTCTTCTTCCCCCATCCCCGCTCCTGCTTCCCCCCAGCCGCAGACGCATATGACCTCTGACGAGCCGGGCACCCCCACCACAGGTGTGCTGACGAGCCACACCCGTGGCACGCCTTAGGCTTGTCACAATCCCTCGCCTCGTGTTCCTCAGATCCACAAAATCTGCATTTTCTTGTGCTGCACGAAGCGAATATGTGGCCGTAGGCCATACAGCGCCTGCAAAATGGGTGCTGACGTGCATAAAACAACGTCCCCCTGTCAGCCCCTAGGGAGAACATAGCAGGAGGATGGAGGTAGCCACCATGTCCCTTTGGGTCCTCCCATTCCAAAACCCAAGGGAGTCTTTGAGGTGCCTTGCTGAGGAGACGTTATCCATGTATCTCCCCAGAAAGGCCCTCACCTCTTCGTCCTTAACGAATGGGTTGTAAATGTTGACAGTTACAACCCTAAAGTTGTTCTTCGCCAGGCTTGTTATTTCATAGTGGCTCATCGGCCTCTCACCTCCCACTGCTCTTGCCCTTCTCAGGATATCATCGTGTTTCTCCTCTGTATATAGTGCCACGTCGTATGCTCCCTCCAACGAGTTGCCTTGGAAACAAAACACGTCCTTCACCGTCAGCTTTAGAATCCCCATCAATATTATCCTTCCAAAAGTTTCACGTCCGAAAGGCTCCAACTCCTTTTCCTTCCAAGCAAACCGAATCGTGTTGGCCAGCCCAATCCCAGGGAACGACCGTGTTGATGTATTTAGCACCATCTCCGCAAGGAGAATGGCGCTCGTTCTATTCTCTTCCAAAACAAGGAAAAAAGAAAAACCAAAGTGACTGAGCCTATCTTGTGACAACAAACACAGAGACAGGAACAATCACCCACGAAACACTCAAAGAATATGGCTGCCTAAATATGGTTCCCAATCAGAGACAACGATAAACACCTGCCTCTGATTGAGAACCACTTCAGGCAACCATAGACTTTTCTAGATAACCCTACTAACTCACAATCCCAATACCTACAAAAAACCCAAGACAAAACACACCACAAAATAAACCCATGTCACACCCTGGCCTGACCAAAATAATAAAGAAAACACAAAATACTAAGACCAGGCTGTGACAGCGATCAAGTAGGGTTGTCTTCGGCAAGATACGGTAGATGATATCGAGTACAGTATATACATATGAGATGAGTATGTAAACCAAGTGGCATAGTTAAAGTGGCTAGTGATACATGTATTACATAAGGATGCAGTCGATGATATAGAGTACAGTATCTACGTATGCATATGAGATGAACAATGTAGGGTAAGTAACATTATATAAGGTAGCATTGTTTAAAGTGGCTAGTGATATATTTACATCATTTCCCATCAATTCCCATGATTAAAGTGGCTGGAGTAGAGTCAGTGTCATTGACAGTGTGTTGGCAGTAGCCACTCAATGTTAGTGGTGGCTGTTTAACAGTCTGATGGCCTTGAGATAGAAGCTGTTTTTCAGTCTCTCGGTCCCAGCTTTGATGCACCTGTACTGACCTCGCCTTCTGGATGACAGCGGGGTGAACAGGCAGTGGCTCGGGTGGTTGATGTCCTTGATGATCTTTATGGCCTTCCTGTAGCATCGGGTGGTGTAGGTGTCCTGGAGGGCAGGTAGTTTGCCCCCGGTGATGCGTTGTGCAGACCTCACTACCCTCTGGAGAGCCTTACGGTTGAGGGCGGTGCAGTTGCCATACCAGGCGGTGATACAGCCCGCCAGGATGCTCTCGATTGTGCATCTGTAGAAGTTTGTGAGTGCTTTTGGTGACAAGCCGAATTTCTTCAGCCTCCTGAGGTTGAAGAGGCGCTGCTGCGCCTTCCTCACGATGCTGTCTGTGTGAGTGGACCAATTCAGTTTGTCTGTGATGTGTATGCCGAGGAACTTAAAACTTGCTACCCTCTCCACTACTGTTCCATCGATGTGGATGGGGGGGGTGTTCCCTCTGCTGTTTCCTGAAGTCCACAATCATCTCCTTAGTTTTGTTGACGTTGAGTGTGAGGTTATTTTCCTGACACCACACTCCGAGGGCCCTCACCTCCTCCCTGTAGGCCGTCTCGTCGTTGTTGGTAATCAAGCCTACCACTGTTGTGTCGTCCGCAAACTTGATGATTGAGTTGGAGGCGTGCATGGCCACGCAGTCGTGGGTGAACAGGGAGTACAGGAGAGGGCTCAGAACGCACCCTTGTGGGGCCCCAGTGTTGAGGATCAGCGGGGAGGAGATATTCGTGTTTTACGTTCGTTATTAAACATGGATCGCAATCTACATGCTGCATTTTGGTCCGACTCTCCTTCACACCTAGAAAACCGTAACATATACATATGCATATGAGATGAATAATGTAGGGTATGTAACATTATATTAGGTAGCATTGTTTAAAGTGGCTAGTGATATATTTTACATCATTCCCATCAATTCCCATTATTAAAGTGGCTGGAGTTGAGTCAGTGTCAGTGTGTTGGCAGCAGCCACTCAATGTTAGTGGTGGCTGTTTAACAGTCTGATGGCCTTGAGATAGAAGCTGTTTTTCAGTCTCTCGGTCCTAGCTTTGATGCACCTGTACTGACCTCGCCTTCTGGATGATAGCGGGGTGAACAGGCAGTGGCTCGGGTGGTTGTTGTCTTGATCTTTATGGCCTTCCTGTAACATCGGGTGGTGTAGGTGTCCTGGAGGGCAGGTAGTTTGCCCCCGGTGATGCGTTGTGCAGACCTCACTACCCTCTGGAGAGCCTTGCAGTTGTGGGCGGAGCAGTTGCCGTACCAGGCGGTGATGCAGCAGGATGCTCTCGATTGTGCATCTGTAGAAGTTTGTGAGTGCTTTTGGTGACAAACCAAATTTCTTCCAGCCTCCTGGTTGAAGGCGCTGCTGCGCCTTCTTCACGATACTGTCTGTGTGAGTGGACCAATTCCAGTTTGTCTGATGTGTATGCCGAGGAACGAACGCAACCCTCTCCACTACTGTTCCATCGATGTGGATAGGGGTGTTTCCTGAAGTCCACAATCATCTCCTTAGTTTTGTTGGCGTTGAGTGTGAGGTTATTTTCCTGACACACCACACTCCGAGGGCCTCACCTCCTCCCTGTTGGCCGTCTCGTCGTTGTTGGTAATCAAGCCTACCACTGTTGTGTCATAAACTTGATGATTGAGTTGGAGCGTGCGTGGCCACGCAGTCGTGGGTGAACAGGGAGTACAGGAGAGGGCTCAGAGCACACCCTTGTGGGGCCCCAGTGTTGAGGATCAGCGGGGTGGAGATGTTGCCTACCCTCACCACCTAGAGGGCGGCCCGTCAAGTCAGAATTTACCCAGTTGCACAGGGCGGGGTCGAGACCCGGGGTCACCGAGCTTGATGGCTCGAGCTTGGAGGTACTATGGTGTTGGAGAATGCCGAGCTGTAGTCGATGAACAACATTCTCACATAGGTATTCCTCTTGTCCAGATGGGTTAGGGCAGTGTGCAGTGTGGTTGAGATTGCAATCGTCTGTGGACCTATTTGGGCGGTAAGCAAATTGGAAGTGGGTCTAGAGGTGTCAGGTAGGGTGGAGGGTGATATGGTCCTTGACTAGTCTCTCAAAGCACTTCATGATGACGGAAATGAGTGCTACGGGGCGGTAGTCGTTTAGCTCAGTTACCTTAGCTTTCTTGGGAACAGGAACAATGGTGGCCCTCTTGAAGCATGTGGGAACAGCAGACTGGTATAGGGATTGATTGAATATGTCCGTAAACACACTGGCCAGCTGGTCTGCGCATGCTCTGAGGGTGCGGCTGGGGATGCCGTCTGGGCCTGCAGCCTTGCGAGGGTTAACACGTTTAAATGTCTTACTCACCTCGGCTGCAGTGAAGGAGAGTCCGCATGTTTTCGTTGCAGGCTGTGTCAGTGGCACTGTATTGTCCTCAAAGCGGGCAAAAAAGTTATTTAGTCTGCCTGGGAGCAAGGCATCCTGGTCTGTGACTGGGCCGGTATTCTTCTTGTAGTCCGTGATTGACTGTAGACCCTGCCACATACCTCTTGTGTCTGAGCCGTTGAATTGAGATTCTACTTTGTCTCTGTACTGATGCTTAGCTTGTTTGATAGCCTTGTGGAGGGAATAGCTGCACTGTTTGTATTCGGTCATGTTACCGGTCACCTTGCCCTGATTAAAAGCAGTGGTTCGCGCTTTCAGTTTCACGCGAATGCTGCCATCAATCCACGGTTTCTGGTTAGGGAATGTTTTAATCGTTGCTATGGGAACGACATCTTCAACGCACGTTCTAATGAACTCGCACACCGAATCAGCGTATTCGTCAATGTTGTTATCTGACGCAATACGAAACATCTCCCAGTCCACGTGATGGAAGCAGTCTTGGAGTGTGGAGTCAGCTTGGTCGGACCAGCGTTGAACAGACCTCAGCGTGGGAGCTTCTTTTTTTAGTTTCTGTCTGTAGGCAGGGATCAACAAAATGGAGTTGTGGTCAGCTTTTCCGAAAGGAGGGCGGGGCAGGGCCTTATATGCGTCGCGGAAGTTAGAGTAACAATGATCCAGGGTCTTTCCACCCCTGGTTGCGCAATCGATATGCTGATAAAATTTAGGGAGTCTTGTTTTCAGATTAGCCTTGTTAAAATCCCCAGCTGTGCTGGTATCCATGTCTCTCTGTGAGCTGTGCTGGTATCCATGTCTCTCTGTGAGCTGTGCTGGTATCCATGTCTCTCTGTGAGCTGTGCTGGTATCCATGTCTCTCTGTGAGCTGTGCTGGTATCCATGTCTCTCTGTGAGCTGTGCTGGTATCCATGTCTCTCTGTGAGCTGTGCTGGTATCCATGTCTCTCTGTGAGCTGTGCTGGTATCCATGTCTCTCTGTGAGCTGTGCTGGTATCCATGTCTCTCTGTGAGCTGTGCTGGTATCCATGTCTCTCTGTGAGCTGCATTTTATCCAATTTCTACACAAGGCAAAGAAGTTCTAGATTGCACCTTTAGCAAGCCAGTGGATTCATTTGTCCAGGCCTGTGGTAGAGGAGGAGTGAGGAGGGGGTGGATGAGGTGTAGTCCTATTACTGTGGTAGAGGAGGAGTGGATGAGGTGAAGTCCCATTACTGTGATAGAGGAGGGGTTGATGAGGTGTAGTCCCATTTCTGTGGTAGAGGAGGAGTGAGGAGGGGTTGATGAGGTGTAGTCCCATTACTGTGATAGAGGAGGGGTTGATGAGGTGTAGTCCCATTAGTGTGGTAGAGGAGGAGTGGATGAGGTGTAATCCCATTACTGTGGTAGAGGAGGGGTTGATGAGGTGTAGTCCCATTTCTGTGGTAGAGGAGGAGTGAGGAGGGGTTGATGAGGTGTAGTCCCATTACTGTGGTAGAGGGGGACTGATGAGGTGTAGTCCCATTACTGTGGTAGAGGAGTGGATGAGGTGTAGTCCCATTACTGTGGTAGAGGAGGAGTGGATGAGGTGTAGTCCCATTACTGTGGTAGAGGAGGAGTGGATGAGGTGTAGTCCCATTACTGTGGTAGAGGAGGTGTGTGTGTGTGTGTGTGTGTGTGTGTGTGTGTGTGTGTGTGTGTGTGTGTGTGTGTGTGTGTGTGTGTGTGTGTGTGTGTGTGTGTGTGTGTGTGTGTGTGTGTGTGTGTGTGTGTGTGTGTGTTTGTGTGTAAACATGTGGACTGTAAACTTGAGATAGTTACCAGTGGTGTCTAGCCTTCTCTGGACTCTATGAGCAGCTTAGGTGAGGTCACCTTTTGACATGTGATAAGACATGGACAGTGCCCTCCTGCCATTAGATAGGAGCATTCTACCACTCCTATTTCTCTCTCTTCCTCTCGCGCCATACAATAACATGCCTCTCTGTGAGCTGTGCTAGTATCATGTCTCTCTGTGAGCTGTGCTGGTATCCATGTCTCTCTGTGAGCTGTGCTGGTATCCATGTCTCTCTGTGAGCTGTGCTGGTATCCATGTCTCTCTGTGAGCTGTGCTGGTATCCATGTCTCTCTGTGAGCTGTGCTTTGGTATCCATGTCTCTGTGAGCTGTGCTGGTATCCATGTCTCTCTGTGAGCTGTGCTGGTATCCATGTCTCTCTGAGAGCTGTGCTAGTATCCATATCTCTCTGTGAGCTGTGCTGGTATCACATGTCTCTCTGTGAGCTGTGCTGGTATCCATGTCTCTCTGTGAGCTGTGCTAGTATCCATGTCTCTCTGTGAGCTGTGCTGGTATCCATGTCTCTCTGTAGTATCCAAATCAAATCAAATCAAATCAATCAAATCAAATCAAATTTTATTTGTCACATACACATGGTTAGCAGATGTTAATGCGAGTGTAGCGAAATGCTTGTGCTTCTAGTTCCGACAATGCAGTAATAACCAACAAGTAATCTAACTAACAATTCCAAAACTACTGTCTTGCCACACAGTGTAAGAAGGGGATAAAGAATATGTACATAAAGATATATGAATGAGTGATGGTACAGAGCAGCATAGGCAAGATACAGTAGATGGTATCGAGTACAGTATATATACATATGAGATGAGTATGTAAACAAAAGTGGCATAGTTAAAGTGGCTAGTGATACATGTATTACATAAGGATGCAGTAGATGATATAGAGTACAGTATATACTGTCACGCCCTGGTCTAAGTATTTTGTGTTTTCTTCATGTATTGGGTCAGGCCAGAGTGTGGCATGGGGTTTTGTATTGTGGTGTGTTTTGTTTTGGTATGTATTGGGATTGTAGCTAGTGGGTTATCTAGCAAAGTCTATGGCTGTCTGGAGTGGTTCTCAATCAGAGGCAGGTGTTTATCATTGTCTCTGATTGGGAACCATATTTAGCAGCCATATTCTTTTGAGTTTGTCGTGGGTGATTGTCCTTAGTGTCCTTGTTCCTGTCTATGTGTTAGGTTACACAAGTATAGGCTGTTCCGGTTTTCGTTCACGTTTATTGTTTTTGTAGTGTTTATTTATTGATTCGTGTTTTACGTTCGTTATTAAACATGGATCGCAATCTACACGCTGCATTTTGGTACGACTCTCCTTCACACCTAGAAATCGTAACAGAATCACCCACCACCAACGGACCAAGCAGCGTGTCAACAGGCAGGAGCAGCCCAAAGAGGAGATGGGAGGAAATCCAAACGGAGAAGGACCCTGGGCTCAGCCTGGAGAAAATCGCCGCCCCAAAGAAGAACTGGAGGCGGTGAAAGCAGAGAGGCGCCGGTATGAGGAAGCAGCACGGCGACTCGTAAGGAAGCCTGATAGTCAGCCCCAAAAATTTCTTGGGGGGGCTCAGGGAGAGTGTGGCAGAGTCAGAAGTCAGACCTGAGCCAACTCTCCCTGTTTATCATGAGGAGCCAAGGAGGAGACCAGAACCAGAGCCGGTGTTGGAGGTGAGCGAAACAGAGACTGTGAAGGAGTTAATGGGGAAATTGGAGGAGAGAGAAATGAGGGAGTTGCTGTGTTGGTGCTTTTTGCATGGAATTCGCCCGACGGAACGTGTCGGGGATTTGATGGCACCTGGGTTAGCGCTCCATACTCGTCCTGAGGTGCGTGTTAGTCGGCTGGTGAAGTTGGTGCCAGCCTCACGCACCAGGCTTCCTGTGCGTGTTCTCGGTTCAGTACCACCAGTACCAGCACCACGCATCAGGCCTACAGTGCGCCTCGCCTCTCCAGCGCTGCCGGAGCCTTTCTCCTCTCCTGCGCTGCCGGAGTCTCCCGTCTGTTCAGCGCTGCCGGAGCCTTTCTCCTCTACAGCGCTGCTGGAGTCTCCCGCCTGTTCAGCGCAGCCAGAGCCTTTCTCCTCTACAGCGCTGCTGGAGTCTCCCGCCTGTTCAGCGCAGCCAGAGCCTCTCTCCTCTCCTGCGCTGCCAGAGTCTCCCGCCTGTTCAGCGCAGCCAGAGCTGCCAGCCTGCATAGAGCAGCCAGAGCTGCCAGCCTGCATGGAGAAGCCAGAGCTGCCAGCCGACATGGAGCAGCCAGAGCTGCCAGCCGACATGGAGCAGCCAGAGCTGCCAGCCTGCATGGAGCAGCCAGAGCTGTCAGTCTGCATGGAGCAGCCAGAGCTGTCAATTTGCAAGGAGCTGCCAGTCTGCACAGAGCTGCCAGTCTGCAAGGAACTGCCAGTCTGCAAGGAGCTGTCAGTCTGCAAGGAGCTGCCAGTCTGAAAAGAGCTGTCAGTCTGTAAGGAGCTGCCAGTTTGCAAGGAGCTGCCAGTCTGCACGGAGCCGCCAGAGCTGCCAGTCTGTAAGAAGCCGCCAGAGCTGTCAGCCTACATGGAGCAGCCAGAGCCACCAGTCAGCATGGAGCAGCCAGATCTTTCAGTCTGCCAGGATCCGCCAGTCGGCCAGACTCTTCCAGATCTGCCAGTCAGCCAGACTCTTCCAGATCCGCCAGTCAGCCAGACTCTTCCAGATCTGCCAGTCAGCCAGACTCTTCCAGATCCGCCAGTCAGCCAGACTCTTCCAGATCCGCCAGTCAGCCAGACTCTTCCAGATCTGCCAGTCAGCCAGACTCTTCCAGATCTGCCAGTCAGCCAGACTCTTCCAGATCTGCCAGTCAGCCAGACTCTTCCAGATCTGCCAGTCAACCAGACTCTTCCAGATCCGCCAGTCAGCCGGGATCTGCCAGAACTGCCAGTCGGCCAGGATCCACCAGTCGGCCAGGAGCCGCCAGTCGGCCAGGATCCGCCAGATCCGCCAGTCAGCCAGGGGCGTCAGCCAGGATCTGCCAGTCAGCCAGGATCTGCTGAAACCACCAGCCAGCCAGGATCTGGTAGATCTACCTACCTGCCTGAGCTTCCTCTCACTCCTGCGCTTCCTCTCACTCCTGAGCTTCCTCTCACTCCTGAGCTTCCTCTCACTCCTGAGCTTCCTCTCACTCCTGAGCTTCCTCTCACTCTCGAGCTTCCTCTCACTCTCGAGCTTTCTCTCACTCCCGAGCTTCCCCTCAGTCCCGAGCTGTCCTTCAGTCCCGATCTGCTCCTCAGTCCAGTGGGTTTGTGGGTGAGGACTACTAGGCCATGGTCGGCGGCGAGGGTGGACTATCCAGGGACGCGAGGAGAGGGGACTAAGACATTGACTGAGTGGGTTCCACGTCCCCGCGCCGGAGCCGCCACCATGGACAGACGCCCACCCGGACCCTCCCTATTGTTTTGAGGTGCGTTCGGGAGTCCGCACCTTAGGTTGGGGGGGGTTCTGTCACGCCCTGGTCGAAGTATTTTGTGTTTATCTTCATGTATTGGGTCAGGCCAGGGTGTGGCATGGGGTTTTTGTATTGTGGTGTGTTTTGTTTTGGTGTGTATGTATTGGGATTGTAGCTAGTGGGGTTATCTAGCAAAGTCTATGGCTGTCTGGAGTGGTTCTCAATCAGAGGCAGGTGTTTATCATTGTCTCTGATTGGGAACCATATTTAGGCAGCCATATTCTTTGAGTTTGTCGTGGGTGATTGTCCTTGGTGTCCTTGTTCCTGTCTATGTGTTAGCCTATACTTGTGTAACCTGTTTCGGTTTTCGTTACGTTTATTGTTTTTTG